>NW_004190778.1:0-7923 GCF_000224145.3 Ciona intestinalis
TTACCCTACTGCTATAGTTTTTAACATGTTACCTATACAGTATATTATTGCATAACAATTGGTATTGTTTGAACGACAATGGGTAATGTTCGATCATCAATGGATAAATATTGTATCCTACAAATGTATATGAACTTGTAATAACAGAAAATTGATAATAACTATTGATAAAGTTTTTATTTTTGCTACAAATTGGGTATTACTACTCTGTTTTTGGCACAAGCCACTGCTTATAAATTATCACCAAGTGCAAATGACCAAATTTCGATTATATTTTCAAAATATTATCTTTTTATTATATCAGTATCTTATAGTTGAAAAACCCCTGAGGTATAAATTACTAAATTAAAAGCAAACCTTTTAAAGTTTGACAATGAAAACATACACAACTACAATGTGGGGGAAGATGGGACTCTAAATTGAAATATATTTACATTAGCAGTATTCTGCAACTTGTAGTTAACCTACCGAGTTTAACAGGCTGTGCTAGTTTCTTTGCCATGTAAACTTCACATATATAACGTTAAACTGATATTTTTTTGTTGTTTTTTATTTCAAATTAAAGTCATATTGACCCCTGCCTATTTTCTTCATGCTTATATCTCAGTGTCTTTGTTACAAAACTAAAACTAGTTTTATGGGACAAAATCAAACTGTACAAAATATTCAAGGTTGTTTTATGGAACTATGAAACTAGTTTAATCGTTCGCACACACAAACTAAACAATTCATTGGCTTTACTATGATTTAGCGAGCATTAAAAAATGGCACCTTACTATTTCGCATTTTTTTACCTGTTTAAAGTATACTGTTTCTATTTCACATATTTTTTTAATATTTAAAAACAGTAATCAGCTTTGACAGGCGTTTTATAAAGTCGTGATAATACTGTCGAATAATTCTGTAACCTTATTTTCCTGATTATCATTAAATGGGGGTCCGTAAAAAAAAAATTAAAAAAATGTTTCGTCTGACAAAGAGTCCCATCTTCCCTCACCCTACTATATGTACACAACAGCGTCATTCTAAATTCACGTAAAGTTAGTCGTTGCGGATGACGGCGCGCGTCTTACATTCCACGTTAATTGCAATTTACATTCCTTGGTTTTCTTGTGTTTCGTCTGGCCATGCGCTCGTCTTTTTAGTTCATTTCAGTGTTAGCTGTGTTGCGGTAGCTTCTTATTGAGCACGGTAGTGGTCATACAGATCCTTTTTCGTCGAACAGTTGTTCTCGTTGTTGTTGTTGTTATTTTTTGCGCGACTTTTTTACGCACTTATCTTAATTCTAGCATTTATTCTTTAATCTCTTGATTGAAATCAAATTATATTATATATTTACAATATTTAGTCTACATTTTTAGAATTCAAAACCGCGTAATCAGCGATTAATTAAAGATTACTTTACTGTTTGTTTAAAAGCGCTTTGTAGTAAAAGGGTTAATTAATATAGTAGGGTGGGGGGAGACGGGACACCTTATCATTTTGTATTCTCTTTCCATTTGGCAGTAAACATAGAACATTCAAAACAATTATAAAACCGTATCCTCACCGCTCCCACAGACCGCTGTTAATTCTTTAAAACACGATCAGGCTATTTGGATATTATGTGTTAAAGGTGTCTCTTCTTCTCTCACCCTATTATATTATGCCAATTAGTTTAAGCCGTGCTTATTCATTAGATCTTCGATCTCTTGTTCTTTGGTGGTTAGTTGTTAGTCGTTTTAAGTTTTTATCTAACCGTTTTATTTTCTATTTGAATAAGCCTCATAGCGTGCCAACTGTGTGGCTTCAGTATTTAAAAACCTCCTGCTGCAACAAATATTCTGTTCGTGTGTTGGATTTTCGTGCTGCTACGGTGACATAATTTCTGTTCGCTTTACAGCTGCTTTCCAGAGTGTGTGCCTGGGAATAAGTGTTTAGCTTGTTATTTTAAATTGAGGCTTTGGCTTGACGTGACTGCTTCTAGGTTAGCTTGACGTGACTGCTTGTTAAAGGGGTACACAGCCTATCGATGTTTCTAACCAATCCAATCGCTCATTTTATGCTCAGTTTTAGAACATTGCATTAATCGCGAACTAAAGTTAGATTTCGGATTTCGCGCTTTTAATCAAACCGAAAAAGATTCGTTAATTACTCGCTATTTAGCTGTTTTCTGAACATTATAATTTAACTTTAGTCAAGAGAACAATTGTTTAACGAAAAGGAATCTTTGAGGGCACTAACGTGCCCAACAAGAGAATATGGCCAAAACTAATTGTCCCAAAAACTTCATGTAAATTCGTAGATACAACAATAAATATATAGGGTTACGCGTACTCGACAAATAACGTGCTTGTCGCCGTAAAAAAACGGTATTAAATTGTGACTCAAAGTGTCATGGGCATGCGTCCCATGAGAGCCATATTCACAAATTAAACAGTTGACCGTTAATGCGTAAAATTTAAGCCAAACTATAAACCTACAAACAACAGAATTAATCTTATTTTTATTTTTTAAAACAGAGATAGTTTGTAAGTTATGGCTTGTCAGTTTAAACTAAGAATATTAACTCTGTTGTTTATTTCGTGTTATTTAATATATATCGTTCTTTTTACGAAAACTGATGGTGATGGTCAACGTCGGGTTTATCCAACACCTAAAAAGAAATCGCCAACCAAGTATAAGGAGTTTTTGAAAAATTCTCCTTTATATGGACTTTCATATTATGAGACGTATGGATCAGTGAGAAGTGACTTTATGGACAATGAAAACGAAAAGGGCGTTTATCAAGATTGGTTAGTTTATTTTCCAGAATTTGCAGACTCTTTGAACAAGTTCAATCAACAAAAGCATAATCCGAACGTCAGTTTTGATACTTTCGGCAACTCAAAAGTGGTAATCGTCGACAGAAAAGCAGAATATAAAACTGGGGATATATTTGAGATTCAAATTGCTTCTTATGATTGGAAAGAAAACAAAAGTTCCTTTGGTGGCGATTATTTTGTTGCTAAACTCATTTATGAAAAAAACAATTTATACCCTGATGGAATATCTGGTGCTGTTACTGATCATCGAAATGGAACGTACAGCATACGAATACCATTACTGATCCCGGGCCAAGCACGACTTGAAGTGCGACTTATGATACCGCTCAAAGGCGTTGCTGATCTTATTAGCTGTACATCGTCACCGAAATATCTAGGCACCAAATACGTTTCTAGGTATGAAACGAATGAAACTACAGAATGCAACATCGACTTTAAGTTTGCAGAGTAAGTCAACGTATACCCTATATCAATTTCATGGTTCTAGGCTATATTTCCCTCCAGGCGTTTTCCCACCGGTAATTTCCCCCCGGCTACCCCCCCCGTGACTATTCCCCCCCCCCCGTGACTATTCCCCCCCCCGTGACTATTCCCCCCCCCCGTGACTATTCCCCCCCCCGTGACTATTCTCTCCCTGGCTATTTACCCCGCGACCCCGGGGAATTATATTTAAAATTAAAGCCTTACTACAACACATCTTCGCAAACAAATATAGTAGGGGGGGAGATGGGACTCGGGCAAATACAGCTCTTTTTTCAAACTCTTTATTTTCACGGACCCCCATTTAATGATAATCAGAAAAACAAGGTCACAGAATTATTATTATTTATCACGACTTTATAAAACGCCCGACAAAGCTGATTACTGTTTTTAAATATAAAAAAAATATATCTTAAATAGAAACAGTATACTTTAAACAGGTAAAAAAATGCGAAATAGTAAGGTGCTATTTTTTAATGCTCGCTAAATCATAGTAAAGCCAATGAATTTTTTTAGTTTGCGTGTGCGAACGATTAAATTGGTGCCAATTAATAAAGTAATGATAGTACTGATTCATAAGATTACCCAAAAACCGTCATCTATTTTGATTTTGGAAATATTTGGTAGTATGTGCTTAAGTGGCGAATTCAAATGACCAGTAACGTTCTTTTTACAACACAATAAAAAGGGCATATAACAGTGTAGACCGTGACAATGGATAAGATTAAAGCTAATGCGTCTGCAGCCGACGAAAAAGATTACGCCTTAGATTAAACCAAGGGGGCGTGGTTTGTTACATTTTGCCTCGCGCGCCATTTTACCCTAATTTTTTTTAAACTGAGTGTGAGCCTAAAAAACAAGACTGATCGGAGTTAATGTTAGTAGGGGGCAATGGTGGTGTGTTGCGGAACACTATTTGTAATATTTAGTAACTTTACGAAATACGAACGTTATTCTGTGTCAAGCTATACCCCATTATATTTATGTATTCATTTTTTATTTCCAGTATCCCAAAGGACAAGATATGCGACTATAGTAACCCGCGCAACCAGGAACCTTGGTTTTGCATCAAACCACCGTCAGGAAAATGCCCAAAGATAACTTACGAAAACTTTGATGCAAGTGCGTCAGAACCGGAATCCGCCTTCGCCGTTAAAAATATCAATTGTAATAATGGTGAGCTTCAGAACATCGGTTCTAATAGAAACATCTTGGGATCTCCGATTTACGTAACTGTTAGTCCTGAAAATTCAAAACCGATACAAAAGTTGCCACCATGTGCTACCGGCATTGGTACAAAGGCAGCTGAATTCAAACCTGCGGGTATATTGTCGACGGTGTATGGAAATCGACATTTTGTGATAACAAGATTAAGCAGATTGCTGATGCAAAACCATGCTTTGAAAATAAAGAAATCTACTTCTTGGGCGACTCAACAACTCGGCAACACTTTTACTTTTTTGCTCAGAAGTTTGGACTAACTGCGGCAGAGGCAATCAATGACGATAGTTTATGGCACGGACCGAAAGTAGCAACTGGCCCAGGTAACATCCGAATTTATTACAGAGCTCACGGGCTTCCGTTTCAAAATAAAGGACCGCCGGGCTTTAAACCTTATATGAGTGACGTTTTAGACAGGATATTGCCTGGACAAGACGAGGTTCTTATTATTCTGAACATTGGTTTACATATTATGAACTACGAGCCGTCCTTGTTCGTCCATCGTATGTTGGGAATCCGAGAGGCAATGTTGCGGCTTAACCAACGACGTGATAAGGTGCGGTATATATATCGCAGTCACCGAATGTTGAACAACACCGAATTCGGGGGGAGAAATAATGGCTGGTTACTTTACCGTTATAACGTCATTGCTCAACAAATATTTCAGGGCGTGGAAAATTTCTTTTATTTTGATGTGTGGGACTTTTCTATATTGTGGTCATATAAGCAATTTCATCCACCGCAGGAATATTTAGAGCAGGAATCTCTTTACTTAAGTAGTTTTATTTGTAACTAACTTAAACTAAGTACTCAGTTTGGTTTGAGAGTCAATTACATTACTTTTGAATTTCGTTGATTTCTGGATTTGAATGTATTTTCAGGATTTTTAATGTACCGAGCAACTTAAAGGGGCATACCAACGAAAAATCAAAATTTATGTATTGATAGATATGCTCAAATTTGATCTAAAGGTACCAACAAATTTCCAAAATACAAAACAGCTTTTGAAAAAAAGTTTAAAAAAGTTGGCCGTGGCCCAAGGAATGGGATTTCCCATAAAAAATAATTTCACTCAACTTTGATCATTTCTAGTTTCTAAAATACTGGAGAAAATTAAAATTTTATTTTTGATTTAGTATAATGAATGCTTCTTCTTTAAGAATAAATAAAAAAATATTGTAAAACGTAGACTTTATTATGGCTACATAATATGCTGCACTTTTTTTCATATTAGTTAATTTTTAACGCTTTTTCATGTTAATAAGTTCAATATGTCTCACTGGTACCTCCTGTACCAGTTTCTTTATAAAAAGTCAGTTGTTTGTTGTTAACTCCTACAGTTGCGTATATGATGTCGCTTTCCTTTCGTTTCCCGCCAGTTTATTGTGACGTCATTTTGGTGTGTGTGATGGAGTGATGACGCATTAACCACGTTTTTATGTTCTGTTTAGTTTGCTCTGTATTTAGTGTAGTAGTGTGTTGTTGTGTTGTCCAGCGTTTACATATGTAATCTTTATTCTAGCGACTGAACCATAAATGTTTTTAATCTCTCCCAATAAGTAATCGTAGTTTAGTTCGTGTGTGGTTTTGGATCTATTCGTTGCCAATACGTTCTGCATATATTCTATTCGTTATTCGTTTGATTCTATTCGTTTGCATATATTCTATTCACACACTAAAAAAATTCATTGGCTTTACTATGATTTAGCGAGCATTAAAAAAAATGGCACCTCACTATTTCGCATTTTTTACCTGTTCAAAGTATACTGTTTCTATTTCACATATTTTTTTAATATTTAAAAACAGTAATCAGTTTTGACAGGCGTTTTATAAAGTCGTGATAATACTGTCAAATAATTCTGTAACTTTATTTTCCTGATTATCATTAAATGGGGGTCCGTAAAAAGAAAATTAAGAAAAAAGTTTCGCCTGACAAAGAGTCCCATCTTCCCCCACCCTACTATATAGAAACTGTCCGTAGTAAGACCAAGTAACCAATCTCATTTCACAGTGTAAACTGTTCTTGTGCAATACTAGTTAGTATCGGGCTTATGCGCTGTTTTATGCGCGGTTTTTAATCTGAAAATTTAGTCTAAAATTTATAAATTTGTTTTATGATTTGATTTCAATCAATAGATTAAAGATTAAATGCCAGAATTAAGAATTTAGATAAATGCGGAAATCTTGTTACCCTACTATAATAAAAAAGTCCTTACCACGTACGCACACATATGGTAAATATAATTACGTCCACGCATCGGCTAAATTAGCATATAAAATAGAATAAACGCAGACAGAATAAAAACGCTTATTTTAGCAGTGAGTGCAGTTATAGAAGTATCTAGGCGTAACTGTCATAAATTCCTTAATGTTGTATTGTGGTCTTTTGGTAAAAGCCTATATAGCCCCCACTGAATATACAGGATCGCTGGTTGGATTAAATGACTCCATGCTGATCTGACTTCATATACAGGCTTCAGCGGAGTGCTATATCTACTGTAGTACTAATTGCTTTTATAACCAGAGACCAAACAGTTCATATTGTCTTGCTATATTTTATTTCTTTTTTCTGGTATACAAGTACACGATACAGTATCGGGAAAAAGCTTACTTGACGGCCGGGTTAGGGCTCGTAAGAGCCCGCCATGAACCTAGACTGACCGGGAGGTCTCAGTGCCGATAGTAACGAAGTATTGGATTGGGTAATGTGACGTCACTTTAAGCGTCGAGTTGCAACAAGCCTATGCGTGACGCTTAATTCGGATGTGGGTTAAGTTCCGAGGAAGGTAGTGCTGTATTTGAGCATATGCAAGTTCTATAAGCGAGTGCCAGGCAGTGCGTATACAGGCAATTAGTTTCTAAGGTTTAGAAATAACCAAAATGATAGGGAAAATATGTGATGCAAATATATATTAGGGTAGGGTAAGATGGGACACCTTTTCATTCTATTTTCTTGTTCCATTTGGTGGTAAACAAATAACATTCGAAGAATTATAAAACGGTGTCTCATCCTACCCCACCCTGCTAAAGGTGTCTCATCTTACCCCACCCTACTATTTTATTATAGACAATACGGCAGGTAATAAACAGATAGCATATTTGTCAATATATTCTGTTTCCTATTTGTCTGCGTAACCGGCTAATTCACCTCCGTGACTATTCCCCCCGGCTATAATGGTCGTATACTGAAATTTATATATGCGAATACATATATTAATAATTTCTAAACCCCTAAAAACAGCCAAACTTTAAAGGTAGTTGTACGATGTTTTGTGTAAAGAAATAGTCATAATCTATAGCTTCTATGTAAAGGTAGACACCCATGTCGAATACACAAAGCCTGCTTTTCTTGACACTACCAGATAGAATACACAAAGTCTGTTGATCTTGACACTACCAGATAGAAAAGAGCCGTAGG
>NW_004190779.1:0-7909 GCF_000224145.3 Ciona intestinalis
CTGGAAATGTGACGCGAATATCAAATAACGTCCAACCTCTCATGCAACTAATGGTATGGGCTTTGTTTGAAGACGTTCGAAATACGAAAAACAACAGCGGAGCTAGGTAACCATGCAACATATTTACAAACCAAAAAATCAAAAAAACACCCACAATTTAACGTACGTGGATACTCATAAGCAAACACGAGGTGTATGAACAACCGTATAATAACAACTGTCATTGCCCCTCCACGTGAGGATAAATAAATTACATACGTGGTAAATGGTAAGCGGGTGCGAGGTGTATGAACAACCGTGTTATAACTACTGTAGTTATCCTGTCACGTGAGAATAAATAAGCTGCGTACGTTTCCTTGCTTAGTTTCCCGTAACATATCGTGGCCACTTGGTGCTAGCATAGGTATCTGAACACATTTAGGCATCTATGGTTATGTATATCACTGTGTCTTCTAAGTTCTATATTGCCTTCGTTTGTGATCATACTGTATTGGCTTTGTTTACTCATGCATTTTAAGCCGTTGTTTACCCATTAAAATATGGTCATTTTGGTTTTGTGTTTCGAAGTGAGAAGTCGTCCTACCTTAAATAAACCGCTAACAATATTCATAATTTTACCCATAATTTTTTTATAATTATACGAATAAATTTATTAATAATATTACCCATTAACTAATTTATAATTTTACCAATAAATTTATCCATAATTTTACCCATCAATTTATCCATTAAATTTAACAATTTCTATGAGCCCCAACGGCAGTCATATAACACGAGTTTTCTATTTAATTAATTCATGCCCGTTTACAAGTTACCGCGTATATAACTTTGTGGGTGAATTTTTTAGATTCCAATAGACGCCAATTAGGCGGTGTTGGAAACTGTTTCGCATGTTTATATATTCACAAAATATAAAAGATATTCAAAAAGTTTAAAACATAAGGTGACTGATACACAACACAATTTATATTTGCTGATGTTTAATTTATTAAAACTGTACATTTGCAGCTTAAACATAAATGAACACTTATTGTTCTTCAGCAATCGATTTGAAGAAATTCATGTCTGAATCTGAAAATTTAAATATTTTTATTAACATGTTATATCAATAAAACTTATTTATACTAGTATGGATTAGTAACAAGGACAGACGTTATGATAAGGTTGTTCTGTTTCATACACCTTGTGCCCGCTTATGAGATAACATGAAGGTAACTATTATTTTAATGACTCATTTTGTATTTTATTTTTTGTGTATTCTTGATAATTTAGACAGAACATGAGTGACCACTGGGTTTCAGGCAATTGCTGTTAAGTGTCTTAACCCAGGACTAATACGTCTACAATGGTATCAGTGACGAGCCTTAAACTCGCAACGCATGCGCGCTAACCATTGATCGACGGCATCAGTTGTTAAAACATTTTTTTAAACTTAATTATGCTGTTAACTTTTACAGACGTTAAGCTTTTACAATTGACATATAAAGTAGTACAATTGCGGGCAGTAACTTACTTTCGTTCATTTGTGGCATTTCCTGTTGGTCATAATGGGCACGACGACGAGTAACACTGCGACGACGACGACGACTACCAACCCACCAAGCAGTTGTAGTTTCAGTGAGGACGAGAAGTCCGATGAGAAGCAAAAGTAGAAGTGCTGACTTGTTCATCTGCAATAAAACATGATTACTACTAGCTATACAAAAAACAACAACAAATAAGTTACTTACGTTATTTCTTTTGAGGAACTAATAAAATATTGCAAAACTCAGCGCCTTTTATTACTAGCGTTGTTTAATTGTTTCCGATCTATCTGTTTTAATCTTCTCGGTAAATGCGCCCCTCAATTTCGTAGATTCGATACGACTGATGAGTTCCTGTGTAAGGCATGAGTACGTGCTGTAAAGATTAATACGCCTGAAAAAAACCGAAACTATTCAGTTTTAAAAACTAGCATCATGTTTGCTCATTACCAATCGCAAAGACCGCATCAGTTTTTACTTCAGAAACTTTCTTGTTTTTTCAAATAAACGTTTGTGTATTTTATTAAAACACTTTAATAACGTTTTACCTTATATGTTGTTCATAGCGAAATCTTACGTTGGCTTGTCTAGACTTCATTATGATTGAATGTAACTTATTTACCCTCGCATGGCAGCGCAAGGACAGACGTTATAACTGGGGTGTTCAGTTTTGTATACTTTGTGCCCGCTTGCGAATTATATCACGTCTGCAACTTTGCGTTTGATTGTGCATTAACCTTTTACATTGAGCAAATTTTTATTTTTTGTCAGTTTACTGGGTTACAATTATCGTATATTTTTGCCCAAGGATACATACTCTCCCATAATGGCAGCAGCGAACTTTTACGTTTGCCAAGAATACCAAAACGTATGAAAAGTTTCGATTTAAATATCTTTTCATTACTCTGTTTTTAAGACAGGGAGCCATCATTTAAACGTTCATTTGTTTCTTGAGTGGTCATCTT
The DNA here is from genome assembly GCF_000224145.3 of Ciona intestinalis. NCBI lineage: Eukaryota > Metazoa > Chordata > Ascidiacea > Phlebobranchia > Cionidae > Ciona > Ciona intestinalis. The sequence continues at coordinate 2,489 of NW_004190779.1, forward strand.
ACCAGCTAAAGCAATAGTTCGTGTCCTGTCGTTTTGTTTTAATAACTTCCGTTTAGTTTCAGGCCTGATGTATTGTCCCAACATATGGTATTTTAAACTATTTTTGTAATTTTCTATTCTAATGTACTGACGACAACTATAGTTTACGTTGTAGTAAAACCAACAGATTTTTATTATTTCTAGTTGAGAAATTTAATTTCTACAATGAAATCAATACTGAATTAGCATTCCAACTTTCCTTTGCAGCATGTTGTAAAAGAATATTGATTTTATTAGAGTATTTGATTACGATAAAGCATAGGTTAAAAACAACATATGAAACAAAACATATTTACATTAAAAAAAAACGAAAACAAGCGGGGTCGCCTACACCTAGCAGACAAGGTACTACGCATATGTAACATAGAGGTCCCTAAACAAGCAAATGATGACTTAACAAAATTAAAATGATATAAACAAGAGCTAAAATAAAGCACAACTTTTTTATGTTGTCTTTTTCAAAAGCCGATTATCCATAGCAACGTGCGATATACTCTCATTAATTTTGCGTTGGTAAATTGGGGTAAAATGGTTCATGTTAACATTCTGTTTTATCTCTCATTTGGTAGTAAACTGAGATTATTTACAGAAATATATAACCGTTCCTATAAGAGCGTAGAAGAGAATTGTTCAAATCACGTTCAAGAAATATGTGTCTAACAGTGTCCCATCTTACCTATATGAACCATACGTAATACAGTGCTACCCAATATTCTTAAGTATATGCAAAATGTACATAGTTTTAGCAAGTTTTTCGAACATTATTTTTGATATATTTGTGACATGGGAATAATTGTGGTTCAAATACCTAACAACGCTCCTTTTTAGACTTGTGACGATACAGTATATATTTGCTAAAACTATCATTTGTTTACACTGAAATAAAGATTTAAATACAGCAGATCAATTTTTTTAATATAAATAAACATTTTAAAAATGACCAAGTAACTAAAAAAATGTTAATGCAGGACAAGTTTTTAAGTTGTAAGTGTTTGCTCTTGGTACATGCAGAAGATGTACCCAGAGGTCGTATAAACACCAAGCAGTCCATCTGCCGCAAAATCGAGCAAAAGTGGTGATTTTGGCAATGGGTTTAAACGAACTTGTTAGGTTTTCCATTTGTGGGAAGGCGTAAAACAGCTTCTATTTACCTTACCACAAAACATTTACCAAACATTTGTTCGATTTTACCAAACATTTGTTCGAAAAGTTATATAAATTTACCCACATTAAATGACTAAAATGTCACAAATCAATCGCTTCTAGTTTTGTTTTTTAACTTTTTTTGATACAGAAAACAAATAACACATGTTTTTTACACTTTCTAACTTTCAAATTTCTTTTCAAGCCCAAGTTCTTCTGTAATTTACCAAAAAACATGCATTTATACCTACTGTGTTATTTTGGACCCAAATTGCCGTTCAATTTGTGTTTTACGTAACAATGGGTTGGTCTACTCGGTATTTCAATGGCTCTGGCCGTACCTACTAATTACAACCGCTAGAGCTCGCTAGAAAGCTAGTAGCTTCTACAATGAAAAATTTATATAGCGACAATTACAGAAAGTACATACGATTTAAGAACACGTAATTTGTTTAACAAGTACGATATTGAAACATAATATGAAATAGTAATACAATGCTAAAATATAAAACATATCAACTAGAAATAAATAAATGCCAATACCACGCGTTTAAGCAATAATATTAAACGTAAACACTATTACATGCCTATTGCATGATTCGTATTTTTAAATAAATAATCCCGTTACATTTAAGGTAGAATTATGTTAATAACTTATCCGTTGTGCTTTGACTGTTATAACAGCTTTGATAACGTTGTGTAGCCAAGTGGGAAATTACAGAATATTTTTCTGTCAACGAATAGTCAAAAGTAACGTATAGGTCAAATTTCACAAGAACTCTTTTAAAACAGCTAGGATGAGGTTTTGTTTTGTGAGAGGATGAAGTGTTTATCGTCTACCATACACTCTATCTTCTCTCGTTTTTTTAACACTAACGTTAATCTTCATAAGAATTCATGAAACGTTTTGAAATAGGGTGAAGTCTCTTGTCTTTAGAGTTCCATTTCTAAACGAGACTTCCCGTTCAATGGTTCCGTTACTTTGGAGACTTCCCGTTCATTGGTTCCGTTACTTTGGAGACTTCCCGTTCAATGGTTCCGTTACATTGGAGCCTTCCCGTTCAATGGTTCTGTTACTCAGGAGAAAACGTAAGGAAAAACTTAAGAGATCCATAGCGCTTTGTTCGCTGTTTTTAAATAAAATACTTTAACAAACTCCAATGGTTCTGTAGACTTAATTTGCGATGGTCTAATAGACTCTAATTGTATAGTTTTCCATTCCGAAATAAACATGTAGTTCAGGTACCAAATTTATAATAGGTAAATTATAAAAATACAAAGTAAAAGCTGTGTTGAATAACTTGAATGTCACTTAATAAATAGGTATGGCAACGATGGTCGTTACAACACAGTTGTTTTATATTTTACACTTTGTGCCCGCTTACGAGTTACCACCTGTGTAATTTTATGGTAGGGCAGTTTTAGCGTCGTGTCTCGAATCGAATCCGTTAGTCTATAGTAGGGGCGCTAAATATGACATCCTCAGGCGTCGTGTATTTATTGCTTTTATAAGCAAAACCACAAGTTGTATTCGTCTTTATATCACCAAATTTAAATATTTAAGTTCTACCAACGTTAGTCAAAGCTGCACACCCAGTGTTGGTAGGCTACAGTATAATATACTTTACCAAAACTTTTAACGGATGTTGCCTCACTCAACTGAGACTTACTTCGTTGGAACTTAAGAAACCTTTTTGAAATAGCTTGAGTTTCAAGGCTACTTAGTCATCTTTCTTTTGCAGGGAACAGAGTAAGGAACATGTACCAATTTGCTGTTGGCTCTCCACTAACACTTGTTTCTGCAGATGAAGAAATCATTGCTTCTACTTTTGCTCGTCATCGGGATCCTCGTGCTCACCGAGTCTACGGATGCTTTCTACTTTCATCGTCGTCGTCGTCGTCGTCGTCGTCGTCGTACTCGCCGTCGTCGTTGGACTTGGAACGAAATCAAAAATTCAAACGGTAAGCAAAGCATCTTGTATCGGAAGGCCCAACGTTTCATTGAAATAAATGTCAAGTAAAATAAATAAATACATGGGTGATTAATACTTATTTTAATCTCCCATGGCGGGCTACGACTGTCATTGTAACAAGTTTTTCTTGTTTCATACACCTCATGCTATCAAACGAGTTGCCACATGTACAACTTTGTTGATGATTACCTGATGTATTTGTTCTAGTTGAAGACATCGAATTGGATGATGACGTCATCAACGAAGAGATAATGATGTAATCAAGGTCAAATAAACGATAAATCATGTTATAAATAATTGGAAACTGAATAAATTACCTTGATAAAAATCCCTAGTGAATGTTTTTGTTAGATTACAACTTTATTAAGAATTATGTTACGTTAATATTTTGTAAAAAAGTTGGAATGGGATTTTGCTTTAGCATATTTTTGCCGATGTGATTACGCCTACCACCAAGTGGATATGTTATCGAGGCTCGGTGCCGCTACCATTGTGAAAAATGTATCCTTGCGCAAGACAGTTAGTAGTTTTAGCTTTTTAGGATGTATTTAAACGATGTTGTCTATAAAATAATCTAAAGTTAAAACACTAAGCCACAGAACTGTTTTTCTACACAGTATTTCAGAATACACACAGTATTTCAGAATAATACTGTACTAGTGAAAATTTCAAATGTTTTCAAATCAAATATTGGTTGCACTGAATAACATAACTTTATGAAATGGTAACTAGTAACTCGTGCCAAGTCAACCACTGCTTGTCTTCATATCCTATCTTCATACTACGATATTAAAGCATTTATGTGTTATAGTGGGGGGGAGATGGGACACCTTTCACACATAATAACCAAATATCCTGATCGTGTTTTAAACAATTAACAACGATCTGTGGGAGCCGTGAAGATAAAGTTTTATAAAAAATCGTTGAATGTTTGTTTACTACCGAATTGAAGAAGAAAATAAATTAAAAAGCTGTCCCATCTTTCCCCACCCTACTATACTATATGACAGCCACTGATTTATTGAAATTGTAGCCGACGGCTGTTTATTTCATACACCTTAACTTTGTTTATTAGTAAGGTATACTGAAACCGTTCCAGAACTATTTGTCGGTAAATAATCAAAGAATAATCGTCAATATTTTGAACGTAAGAAACACAAACTTAGATTTCTGCGGCTCTATTTGTTTATACTTGGACTTCCGTTTCATAAAAATCTTATAGAAATTGTGACTGAAGCAACCGAGAAAATTGATTGTTTGAAACAGGGATGGCTGCTTACCAGTATTTAAAAAACGTAAGGCTGAAACATTACTTAAAACACGAATGGGCAAAGTTTGGGAATAAAATTTGTTTTTCGAATATATAGGTTCAATGAAAACGGCAAAGAGGGTTACATGTATAGGGCATGATATACGTACAAACAATGTCAGTAATTTCATTGGGACAATAAAAAAACATTCCCTAAAAATTAGAATGTTTTTAAACAAACCGAAATTTTAACTCTGTAGTGAGTATGAGGTGTATGAATACACCCTGTACCGCTGCTTTCCAGAGTGTGTGTCCAGGAATAAATGTTTAGCGTGTTGTTTTAAATTAAGGCTTTGGCTTGATGTGATTGCTCGTCGGTTACAGACGGTAATTAAGCGGTGTTGGAAATTGTTTCGCATGTTTATATATTCACAAAATATAAAATACAAGGTGACTGATACACAACACAAGGTATATTTGCTGATGTTCAATTTATTAAAACTGTACTTTTGCAGCTTAAACATAAATGGGCACTTATTGTTCTTCAGCCATCCATTTGATTAAATTCATGTCTAAATCTGAAAATTTAAACGTTTATATTAGCATGTTGAATCAATAAAACTTATTTATACTAGCATGACGTGGTAATAACGACAGTTGTTAGCATAGAGGGGTTCGGTTTTATACACCTCGTACCCGCCTATAAGATACTGTGTATGTAACTTTGTAGGTAATTACTTTGATGACTCTCTTTATAATCTGTTTTGTGTATGCCTATTAATTTAAGAATATTGCCGTTAAGTTTGCAAAGACACATTCGTTCACAATGTTAGCAGTGACGAGCCTTTAAATCTGTAAGCTTTAGGGAGGAAGGCGTGCTATAACTATTGAGCCACGGCATCAGATGTTAAAACTTATGTTAAACTTAATTATACTGTTAACGTTCACAGACGTTAAAAAGCTGTTACAATTAACATAAAACAACATTACACTGGTAAAAAATAAACGTACTTTCTT
>NW_004190780.1:0-6154 GCF_000224145.3 Ciona intestinalis
TAGAAGAAGGAGCTCAAGTTAAACAATCGAAATGACGTCATTGCCAATCTCTTGTTTATGTATCTCTGCTTTAACGTTGCGTTATTTAATCGTTCTTAATTTTGTTATGCGGAAAACTGCCACTGTAGCACAGTTGGTTAGCACGCCTGCCTCGAACCCAGAGGCCTCAAGGCTCGTCGTTGCTACCATTGTGGGCGTATGTGTCCTTTGGCAAGACACTTGCTCAAACCCAGTGGTTACAAATGGGCTGTCCATATTATGAGCCACACATAAAAAAGAAAAAAAAAACTGCAAAAAAATAACAATCCCCCACAAAGTAACATACTTGGTAACTCGTAGGCTGGCGCGAGGTGTATGAACACCTATGTTATAACGACTGTCGTTTTTTAGCCATGCGAGGATAAAGTGAATTCATTCGTTCATTACATTCAAGACCATTCCCCAATAAAAAAAAACAATTCGATGCGTTAACTAGTGCGGCAACAATTTTAAAAATAAAATATGACAGTCATAGAAGCTCGGTGGGTGCACTACGTATTTCTACAAATGGCGACTTAAAGCTGTGTTGTGTTGGTTGCTTCTGTAACCGAGCTTGGTCGACTGTGACAGTAAAAGAATTAGTTTAAGTCAAAGTCCTTTGAAATCACAAGTTAAGCAACTAACTTGTCTATTGTTTACGCGTGCATGGACGCCATTTTTGGTCGAGCAGCTGTACAGCTGATAATGGCAAAACTGCGAAATATATGTAAAAATGTCCTCTTAACAGACAATTGAGGCATTTACAAAGACATTTCCAGCATTTTAATAATACAGAAACTAAAACTATGTTATTTTATTGCCAAAATACGAATAAAACAGTATAGTACCCTATAAATATGCATATAACAGTAGTATCAGATATCAGTAAAAGTGTATGTATATAAAGTGTTTTGATAATGTTGAATATGTATGTAGGCTACTGTTTTTACAGAGATTTTTTTGAGAGGTGACAGTTTCTATATTAGCTCTGGCGATTTTAAATTATTAATAACAAATAGGCAATCAAAAACTTTTTAAACTATAAAGGAAGTGGCAGTCTGGGAAAATATGCCCAATAATGAAACATTCTATTATGTTTCAGATATTTTAATTATAATGCTCATTTTCAAATCCCAACCAATGGTATCCATTTTAATGGGAAGCCAAATTCGTAATAACATCAGGCGATAGTTTTCTGTACTGTCACGTATGTGACACATATGCAGCAATCAAATTTTTAAAGCCAAACCATTATTGCCAAAACATTTTATTAAAGTATAAACATCATGCTGTATTGCAAAATTGTTACAGTGACTAATAAGTTTTTTGTAATAATAAAAACAACTTTTATCTTGCTTAATTTATTGGAAGATCCAGGAAAGTGAGCAAACCACTCAAAAATTCTTGCCTAACCAAATGAAAGGTGTAAGTAACTACATTTGATTAATGCCATCGTCTTGAGTCACAAACATTCAACTGTTCTTTTGTTAGATTTTTCATGACTAGCTTCTGGACCAAGCGACATCTGTTTAGATCACTTTGTTCATCAGCATCTGCAGCAAAATCAAAGAGGAATATGTGTAATTTTTGTTCATAATGTTGTTTCTTTTGTATCTACAGCACCAAACTTCAGTCAGGGTATCCTGACTATCCTCACACTCAGTTTTGTTTGTTCTTTACTTCTCTATATGACATTTTCATAACATTATTATTTATTAACACTAGTTACTGGTTGTCACGCTGTCAATAAACTGCATAAATAAATCTTGTTAGATACCCTTGCAGGACAATGCACAGTTGGTTTACTGTTTCTTTTTTTAGACGAACAAAGTTTTACTTGATGCATTTTAAGAAGTAACAAATTTATGACAGTTACGAGGACATTATGCATCTCCTTGGTACTCTCAAATTTTTATAACAAATATATAACCTCCACGCTTCACTGGAAACTTTTAACCAACTCCTTGTTGCAGTTGCCACAAGTGAGGATTATCATATTTTCTTCTAATACCGAAAGTTTTGCACTTCTAGTTGCATTTAGTAAATTATTGCCACACAGTGTAGTCATAAAATGTCCTGGCTGTTTTAAAATAGAAATCTAAAAAAATGAGTGTGGGTCAAAAACCTTTTTGCGAGTCAAATGTGGGTCAAAAACTTTTTGCGATTTTTTTTAAACTAACATAATTTAACCCAAAAAGTCTAAATGTAAGCTGTGTTTTACAAATAAAAATGCTGTTTGCATAAATAAGACTAACTAAAATACTTATAAATTATTACTCAAGTCCTAAACTTTCTCATGTAAAAAAGTTTTCCTATGCCATAGATTTGCTTATACACAACAGTGGCATAAAACATCTCTATATAGATTTTTTTCTTAAAAAGTATACTTCACATAAACTACTCCTTGCTATTGGAAACCCGTTGTCACCTTTTCCGCCGTTGACAGACCAACTTTTTCTTCTTTCCGACTTCAATGAAAAAGAAAAGACGTTACGTTTTCACTGCTGCTTTCAGCGCAGTTAGGAGCAAAGTATGCCACTATACTAACAATTATTGTCGATAACATTTTACCTATACACAGACTGACGAAATACAGAGTACACAAACACCATAAAGTGTTGTATAAGCTACAAAACATCAATATAACGCAGTTCTATGTACAGCATAAACATACTAGCTTTCTTATTCCCGCCAAATTTTTCGAACAAAAATGGCGTCCAAATTGTTACGTTTCTTAACTTGTGATTTCTATGGACTTAGGGTAAAAGCACGGAAATAAACAAGAGATCACAGAACTGACGCGTAAGCACTATTGGTGACTGTGGAGTAGTAGGTAGAATGCATTTTTTACATGTATTATAACTCCTTTACATGTATTATAAAGACTTATTATTATTATGTATGAGGATTAAATGATTGGTAAAGAATATGTGTAAATACGCTTTGTACAACTGTATACTTACATTAGTTAACCTTGTCGATGCTTAAAATCGCTTGTTTTCGTGAATTTAGATAAACCGTAGTCACGCAGTAATTAGGTAATTTTTAGAAAGTATAATTATTCATATGGTGTTAAATTAAAAATAATGTTTCAATTACGATTATTGATAATACGGTATAAGAGTAGTGCATTTAATGCGTCCCCACTTAAATGCTAATAGTTAGATTCAGTCGTTAACCGTTGTGTGGATTTCTTATCTCACCAGCACGTGCCGTCGTTCCCTCCCAGACAGTGTTTCCGCTATGTAAAGTGCATGAGGAAAGTAATCGTTAATTAATTGCTCATTGTGCGGTTTTAAATCTGAAAATCCAGTCTAAAATCATAAATATATATTATGATTTGATTTCAATCAAGAGAATAAAGAAAAATGATACAATTAAGGATTGAGATAAGTGCGGAAAAAATCACGAAAACAACAACAAGAACAACTGTTCGACGAAAAAGGATCTATATACTAACGTGCTCAAAAACAATAGAACGCGCATCTCCAATGTCTGCAAAGGAGAGGTGAAACACTCTCTCTCTTTCGCGGGTCGTTCCCGTTTACTAGTGTAGTCAATAAGGCCGGTTTATGTATTTTTTCTTTGATTTTGAATTGATTTAAAGTTATGGGGTAAAACAACTATTTTTTCAATATATGTATATTTCTAACAAACCGTTTGTTTAAAGGTTTTTAATTAAAATTTTCAAATAATTAAATTTCCTAAAAAGTGGTAAACTGTAAGCGTTAATCTACCAAATAACTAAACTGACCTAATAAACTTGAATAGTTGGTGTAGTTTTTTAAATAAACAGCTAAAACCTCCTAAAATTACCATGCGCCTATCTTTTACAATGGAGACGAAGCGAAATGGGGACGGAGTTGGTGGTCACGTGAATAGAAAAAAAATATATCACGGTTTTGGAAAGTTGCGCGTTCTACTTACAGAAATAAAAAAAAATAGAAGGTGCATCTTCCATGTCGGTAAAGGAGGGAGGTGATATACTCTCTCTCTTTCGCGGAGGTTCCCGTTTACTATTGTAGACAATGAAGTCGAGGGCGTTGGATGTAGTTTTTCTTCGGTATCTGACTTGATTTAAAGTTATAGGGTAAAACAATTATTTTCTAATATAGACATAATTCTAACAAACCGTTTGTTTGAAGGTTTTTAATTAAATGTATCAAATAACTAAATTTCCTAAAAAGTGGTAAACTGTATGCGTTAAGGTACACAGTATCCGGAATTCGTCCGTTTTTTCTGTTTTGTCCGGATTTCGCTGCCGAATGCGAAACTCAGTAATGGGTTTGCATACGACTTCGTAAGCAAATTCGCATGTCGGATACTGTGTACATAAATACTGTGTAAATAAACAGCTAAAACTACTATGCGCCTATCTAGATGGAGACCAAGCGAAATGGGAACGGAGTCGGTCACGTGAATAGAAAAAAATATATATATCACGTTTTTTTTTTATTTCTGTAACAGAATTAATTAATTTTATAAGATAATTAGTTTTTGCAGCTTTGCCATAAAATTTGCCTAAATATTTTTTTTAATATATGCAATAATAACAACACAAATATGAAAATATTAAAGGACTTGGCGGTAAACAAGGTCTAAGTTGACTAGAAAGCGGCTGATAAGCAAATACAGCTGTACATAAAATACAGTTTAGGAATTATACATATAAATACGGTAAACGGTAACAAAGAAAGGTTCTAGAGAAGACCTGGCCATTTTAAATGGTGTATCGACAATGTGTGGTAATTAAAAGGAATGACGCGTTCAGATCGTTTAACAGAGGCGACTAGATTATTAAACGAAAGTATGGAAGGACGGTGTTTTTGCATTTTACTACGATAAATAACAAATCTAGCGATCAGAAGTAAGCAGTTTAAAAGAACATCACGGCGAACACCAAACAATAGATTATCTCGTTGTAACGCTAGGGGCTGTCTTAGTTTTGCTGCTATTCAACCTTCAACATTATGCCAATGAAGTTTAGTATATGAACAATTGTAAAACAAATGTATGAGTGTTTCTCGAGCATTACTACAAAAAGTGCACAAATCAGAGTCTGTTATTTTAAATCGGTGCATATCGACGTATGGTACAATTGCCCGAAGGTTAAATTTCAGTTGAAAGGAACTTAGGCGCGTTTCAATCGTTGAAGTGAGCGTGTTTCTGTAAAAGGACCACGCGGCGTCTTCTATGTTTGTATTCACGTCTTCTTCCCAATGTTGCTGGGCTTTAATTGGTTTGGTCAATTTGAATTTTAAAATCGTCCGGTAAAAATCTTTCGTATAGTTCCTGTTGTCGAACCATTTTCTGCCTCTTAACTCTTCTTCGTTGGTTTGTGGTGTAGTTTCCGGCGAGGTTTGAAAGCAATTGTTTGGAATCGCTGCGACTAGTTTTACGTATCTGTTATACTCCCATGCTGTTTTGTACGGGCCGTATTTGAATGCCATTATGGCAAATGTCAAGACGTTTCTATTGCCTGATAATATGTCCCTATATTTCATTATAGGCTACCCCTTTCTGCCCATTCGTCGTAAAATATTGCTTTTCTTTTGATTAATACATGTTTGTTTAACCGCAGCGGTTGATGTTGTGTTGGACAGTTGTTCGGTTAACCGTTTTCACCCATGTTAGCAGGTCGGCTTGCAATGCTTGAAGCGGAATGAGCGATTTGTACATTTTTCTTGCTGCGACAAATTAGACCCAAGAGCTGCTGATAACGTATGTAAGGGAACAACGTGAGTTTCAATGTCTTTCCAAGGAGCACTATAGCCTGAATCAAGTAGCTGTTTAATTGATCGACTTCTGAGCGCAGTTATGTAAGACCCTACATCGATCATATTGGTTCCTCTATTTTCAAAATCGTTTACTAACACCGTTCGTTTTATTCTTTCCCAGCTCGATCCCCAGAGGAATGTGAAAATCATTCTATTCAGTTTACGCACGAATTGTTCTGGGACGAGAGCTGGTACCATGCTGAGTTTGTATAGTAGTGTAGGGATGATTAAACTTTTAATAATTGTGACTTTTCCCAGAAGTGTAAGTCCACGTCGCGACCACGTGTTTATAATTCGTTGAGTATTCGCTAGGCTACTGTCGAAATTTAGATTAAACAGTGTTTCTTTAATGTTTTGTA
>NW_004190780.1:6682-7912 GCF_000224145.3 Ciona intestinalis
CATGAAAATCCAGGACTATTCGGAGATCTATCTGGATGCAAATGAACAGCAACAAATCTAACGCTTTTTACATTGGCTTAAAAAGGGAATGCACCGAAAAAACATTGAATGGAAGAAAACTAACGTGGCCGGTTAACAAATTTACCTATCTAGGAGTAGCAATACCAATACGAAACATTAAAGAAACACTGTTTAATCTAAATTTCGACAGTAGCCTAGCGAATACTCGACGAATTATAAACACGTGGTCGCGACGTGGACTTACACTTCTGCGAAAAGTCACAATTATTAAAAGTTTAATCATCCCTACACTACTATACAAACTCAGCATGGTACCAGCTCTCGTCCCAGAACAATTCGTGCGTAAACTGAATAGAATGATTTTCACATTCCTCTGGGGATCGAGCTGGAAAAGAATAAAACGAACGGTGTTAGTAAACGATTTTGAAAATGAAGGAACCAACATGATCGATGTAGGGTCCTACATAACTGCGCTCAGAAGTCGATCAATTAAACAGCTACTTGATTCAGACTATAGTGCTCCTTGGAAAGACATTGAAACTCACGTTGTTCCCTTACATACGTTATCAGCAGCTCTTGGGTCTAATTTGTCGCGGATCAGCAGCTCGTGGGTCTAAAATAAACTCGCGGATCTTCAAAACCTACCCCAACCTCTCGATGAGTGCACGATGGGTAAAATTGTACAAACTCAAGAACAATACGACGATATTATCGAAAGCTATAGTAAGAGAGCAATAGTCCGAAGCAGAGCTCGATGGGCAGAATAGGGGGGTAAAGATAACGCCTATTTTTTAATCTAGAAAAACGTAAGATGGAGAAAAAAGCCCTTAATAGACTAAATTCAAATGCAAATATAGAAACGGACCAGCAGGCTATTTTACGGCTCCTGAAAGAATATTTTGAAACCTTGTATAGCGCAAGTAATAACCCAGGCTGTACTAGCAAAAGTAAAATAAAAGAGTATACAAACAGCTTAATGTGTCCAAGACTTGACGTGGAAAAAGCAAACGAATGCTTTTACGGCTATTTTATAGTGAGCGTTTAATAATGTAATTGGCCGGTATTTTTCTGGGTACAAAAGGTCTTTTTCAGGTTTAGGAATTAGAGTTACGACCCCCCAATTCATTTTTCCAGAGAAAGCACCTTTTTCAAATGCATGGTTAAATGTCGTTGACTAATGTGGAATTTATTTCTTTCCAGAATACTTTG
>NW_004190781.1:0-7869 GCF_000224145.3 Ciona intestinalis
TTCGAAACGTTGTGAGGGTTAAACCGGTTAACCCTGTTGTAGGGTATACCACATCACAAGTTCAATTTTTTTCTGCAAAAGTTTGACAGCGATGATCAGATTAATTTAAACAGCAAGGAGAAGGAAATTAGCAGAGAAATCTCAGTCGATAATGCACTCAATGGGTAAAAATATTTAAACCTACAAACACCCACAAATGGTTAACCTTACGACCTTTACATAGCATAAGTTTTATTTATATCTACAAAAATATGATAGCGTAGATCAGATTAATTTCGCCAGAGAATTGGAAAAGAGATGGGACATTATGTGCTAACGTTGTTCATCCTACCCCACAGTATTGCATCATATCGATGTGTTTTACTACAACATACACACTTACCAGCAATCAACGCAACTCCATGAGCTTTAAATAAACTTGGTTGTTCTTGTACATCAGATACAGTCACTTCTGCAGTGTATGACGTGTTCAGTGGTTTCATTATTAAATTGCCAATCATCTAAATATTATAAATAGATTATGTCCAAGTACTTTTTATGCATCATCATTGCTTTCTTTTGAAAAAAAGATAAACTATGTGTCCTTTCGCAAGTGTTTCTTATATAGTAGGATGGGGGTGAATAAGACACTTTATCATTCTATTTTCCGTTCCTATTTAGTAGTGAGCTAAGAAGATTCAAAGCTTTGTAAAACTGTATCCTAACGACCCATTGGCCGTTGTTAATTGCTTAAAACATGATTATGATATTTGAATATCATGTGCTGCTAAAGGTTTCCCCCCACCGTACTATAGCACCGCCTAGTTTAACGTTTACCTAATCCAACGCAAATAAACGCCTTTAGGCGACGGTGCTAAAGCTGGTGAACATTACTCACGGTAATGCGACTGACGAACTGTGTGTGTATATTTTAGGTTTATCTTATATTTCGTAATACCCGTGGCCGATCATTAGAGCTATGCTCTCTTGTATTCGTGTGACATGACAACTCCTATGACGCACTTATTTTCATTTAAAATTTTAAGTTCGTTATTTCACGTCAAACTGTCTATGACTCTATGTATTACCATATTACATAAACTACATTTACAGTAAAAGAAACTAGCAAACAAAACTTTTTCTAAAACTTCAATATTTCAAAATGTTAAGTATTTGAGCCGAAACCTCAGTTTCATTGTTTCTTATGGGAATTAAACACTTTGGTTTTTATAACGACGTGACTTGTATGACCTGAATAATACTTTCCTATTTGTGTGGACTTGTGAGACAAATTTAGCGCCAAATGCACCGATTAACTTGTGTATTAGCGACCACTTCGTTTTTTCTAAATTTTCGGTTCTCGTGCATTTAAGTTCTTACATACACACGGTACGTAACGTTTATTTATCTCTTCGGATGCAAAAACGATGAAAATATTATCTATTCCAAAATAACAAAGAGAAGCAAAGTAACGAAAAACGACAGTGGTTAAATGCCATAAAAAGAAGATACTTTTATGATTTATTTTTAAATGACTTTAAACCGATATAGTCAAGCGGCGCATTTGTACTGTTCAGATTTGTTTTCGGTATACTTTTAAAACTAAAACCCTATATTTTACAATTTTACACAACACATGCTGAAACTGCTTTATAAATCACTGTAAAACCATTTTTTGCGACACTAATTTCAGCACACCCGTAATAAAGTACAAAAGCTATCTTTAAAGTACTAACTTTCTGCTCCACATAATGCATTAAAACATCACTTTTCACTGATCCCGAAACACAACTCTCAAGTTCTCCTTTACACGGCAACTCGTCCAACCAAATTAATCGGAAACACAGTTCGTCCAATACCTCCAGTTTTGCCCAATGCTTTGAACGATTTCCGGGCCAGAGTCAGGAGAAATCCCCTGTTGCAGAGACTGCATGTAAGACACACCGAATATGGAAATATGGGTTTAATAGAAGCGAGATGTACATGAATCCTAAATTGAGTTTTCGTATAAAAAGTATTCTAGTAGGATGGGGAAAGATGGGACACCTTTAGCACATGATTTCCAAATATCCGGATCGTGCTTTAAACAGTTAACAACGGTCTATGGGAGTCACGAAGATACGGTTTTAGAATTATTTGTATGTTCTTTGTTTACTGCCAAATGGGACGAAAAAATAGACTGATAAGGTGTCCCATCTTCCCCCGACCTACTATATTAAGTGTATTTCATAGACAATTATATTTGTCGGGCAGAATATGTTTTCTGATACATAGCATGGTCGGTCATGTTATAGCATGATTGTCTTCTTATACACTAGACACACATGGTGAATTCATACGCCTCATGCTCACTGTCGAGTCGGTCTAAAACGGTTTTAAATACAACAGAAGATAAAAGGCGTGACCGGTATCCCGTATCATCTGACTTGTTTACGGAAAACGTAGATTCTTGTATTGATTACGTAACTATAACCACATTTTGGCACTTGTTCATCATTAGTATCCTGTATACCACATAAGTATAGTAAGTGCTCACATGAAGTGTATATATCCTACCACCAACAAGGCTAGCCTCACACTTACCAGTACTTAACAAGCAATTGAAACGACATAACTTGTACCGCATAAAAAGAATATTGCGTTTCGAAATTCCTTTTGTATGTAGCGCGATTTATATATGTTACTGGTTTTAGCGTTTGTAGGTTATATTTAAAATGCGCTTAACTGCACGTTTAGGATAAAGTGCTGGTTTTCATTTGGAAAACTTTATGTTATTGGTATTTAAGTTTTACTAATGTAATCGTAACTCATATAGTTTTCAACTTTGTGCGACTTTTTACACCACATTTTAAAATATAGAATTTTCTAAGTAGAAAAAAACGATCATAAATTTAAATATCGTTTCTTCAAAGTAACATTTACAAAAGAATAAAACAGTATTAGTAAGTACTAATTTTAAACGTCAGTTTTAGACCACTATACACTATATTTATTACTTTGCAGGAAAATACGAAATGAAGCGCCTTCATTACCAATTTATTCTAGTAAGTATTCTTGTGCTTTAATGTCAAAGGAATGAGAAAATTAGCCGAACTAGTTCAGTAGTTCCTTCTATTCGCCTATATGGGTGCGGTTCTACAGCGAGGCATGTCAAGAAACCTGTGACTTGGGTCAAAGTTGCTATGCCAAAAGAAAAAAAACAAAACATTTTAAATATTTAATTAATAATTTAACTTTATTTTAATCAGAAGGTCTTGGCCGGTTGCAGACTATTTTGCTCACATAATGTCGCCTTGCCTAAATTCCAAAATAGCATCATCTTTTCTCTTCCGCAGATGTTTAGTGCAAGTTATTTTGCCGTTGCACACATTGTACTAACGTTTCCACCAGCTAGACCGATGGCGTTCGACTTTCTGGTGAATATGTGGACGATTGGACCATGTGGGGTGGAATATAACGAGAGTAAGAAACAATTATATAATATTCATTTTTTTGTGTTTCTCATTATAATAACGAATATCCTGAATGCATGAATGTAAGTTATTTATTCTCGCGTGGCAGGCTACGACTGCCGTTATAACACGGGTTTTTCACCTTTTCGTTGTATAGGCAATGCTATTCTGACAAATTTGACAAGTGGCAGTGACGTCACTGTGACGTGGAATACTGCTTATCCACACTTGGTAAGTGATACGTCATCATTTATAGTTGCCCTTTACATTTTAACTATCTCCTCGAATACAATAGCTATGAATGTTATTTTTCTATAGTTCGGTAAATATTCTTTGTTTACTATTAAATGGAACGATAAAAAAGAATATAAACGTGGGCTATTTTACCCAGAGCCATAGAAATACCGAGTAGTCCAACCCATTGTTACGTAAAACACAAATTGAACGGCAATTTGGGTCCAAAATAACACAGTAGGTATAGGGAAAATGTATGTTTTTCGGTAAATTACAGAAAAACTTGGGCCTAAAAACAAATTTAAAGGTTGAAAAATGTAAAAAACATGTGTTATTTGTTTTCTGTGTCAAAAAAAGTCAAAAATTAAAATTAGAAGCGGTTGATTTGCGAAATTTTAGTCATTTAATGCGGCTAAATTTATACATTTTTTCTAAAAAATGTTTGGTAAGGTAAATAGAAGCTGTTTTACACCTTCCCACAATAGGAAAACACAAACAAAACTTAACAAGTTCGTTTAAACCCTTTGTCAAAGTCACCACTTTCGCTCTATTTTGGACACACATAGACGGCAGTTGGACTACTCGGTGTTTATACGACTCTGATTTTACCCACCCAACTATTCGGCTTTCTCTCTTGTTATATTTGCAACACTGTCAAACGGAATTTCCCTTTATTCGGGATTTCCCCTTATTTCAAGGTCATTAAAACCCCTACAAAACTTGTTGCATTTTAAGTCATTTTTTTAGGCGTAGTTTTTAATATACAGGGTGGAATAAAGCTCCAAATATTGGATACTGATGGTGGTATTGTTACCGAACTAACAGATGATGAATTCGTTTCGAAAAACGACACAACGTAAGTTTAATATGAATGCATTATTGAATGAAAGTAACGTGTACCCTTTATTCTGGCGTGGCCGGAAAACGATAGTCATTATAACATGGGTGTTTCATACACCTCGTGCCAGCTTATGAGTTGCGATATATGTTATTTTGTAATTGATCATTTTATGGAAGATTTTTTCTTTTTTTTTATGTATGGCTGATAATTAGGATTTAGGACAACCATTAGTGACCACTGAGTTGGAACAATTGTGGTTAAGTGTCTTTGGCTGGAACAATCACATTAAGTCAACAATGTCAGCACTGACAAGTAGAATTATATCTTAGAAAAACTGTATCGTTTCAAACAAAATGTACTGATATCTGCAGCATATTTTAAATTTAAACCTCAACATTGCTGTTTGCATTCAAAGGAGTCAATCTTATGACATCACAATACCTGATGATGTAGAATGTGATCATTGTTACATCAGAATATTGCGACAAGCATCTGAGTGGAAGGGAGATAAAGATGATGGTTTTTTATTTTGGTCGTGTGCTGATGTCAGTATTATTTCAGTAGAAGGTGAGACTTTAATGGAAATGTATGGAAACTGTATTGTGGGTTTAACTGCCACATGTATATTTAACACTTTTACTAAAGTAGTGTTTGCACCAAGCAGGATTTTTCGTGTTGTTTGGTTGCCAAATCCCTTCTATTTGATGTAGGTTACTTTAAAGTCAAAATAAGTTTTTTTAAAAATAATTTGACCTTCTACTTTTATTTCTAGTACCCCCTTACATTGCATACCCCTTATTCTAGTTAATTGACCTTTACCATTATAGATGAATGCTTTGACGGGAAATGTTTAAATGGGGGAACTTGTGATGGTGGGGAATGTACTTGTATGGATAAATATGAAGGAGACAGGTAATATAACACAAGTTGATGTATAACTAGTGCACACCACTTTAATGACCCAAACCAACAAAACAGAATTCAAAACAAAAACTATTCACTCCCCATGCCCCAATCTCTTTACTTTGACCTATAATCAATTATTTTGTGTCATTTTATCACTATAATTTGTCAGTATAAAATTAAACTGTTCATCGCAATTTTCTTAGACCCCTGCCTTTAACTAAAAGGACTGAATTCAATACCCATCTCTGTCACCAATACGAACGTAGAATGAATAAGTAAATTATATACTTCGTCCTTCTACACCTAGATGCGAATATAAGAACGATTGTTCAACTAATGAAGATTGTTCATCTAATGGGGAATGCGTTACCATGGAAACAGATAGTTATCCTAAGAAACAATGTTTCTGTTATGAAGGTTGGATGGGAAAATTGTGTGATAAAGGTAAACTAAATTATATCTATATGGTATTATGGAAGACATGCTAGGGGGTCTGGGATACAGAGGTGGAAACATAAAATTCTATATGGGTTAGTTCTTACTTTAAGGAATGCCATAGGAGTAAAACATGATGTTTCACCTAGACCCTAGCAACATTACTATAGCACCCACATTTCTACAACTTATTTGTTACCATTGGGTTGGCGCAATGTCCTTTAAATTAAGTACGCCTGTCAGTATTAAACCTGGTTGTTCATTGTGCATAACCATCAAACTGTGATACTGGAGTCAAAAATCTCTACTTACAATGCACCAAAGTGATTATTTATGCTGATACAGAATCTTCCATCACTGAAGCAAAACTTGAGGACACTTCTGATTATTTCAAACTTCAGCTTTATGAAGACCCTGAATTCACGTAAAATTGTGTTCATATATTTGACTAAATTGTGCATAAACAAATGTATCTTGTTTCTTCTTTCAAAGCGAGTTACCAGTTACCAAATAAGTTACTGTGTGGGTTAATATTTTTTCCTATTTTTAATTTTTACATTGCTATCAATTTAGACAACCCATAAAGGCCATTTTATTTACAATAAATTTTATTGTAGAATATTCTGGAAACTTCTCGACAATGATGAAGTTGAAATTGCCTTTCGATGTAAATCTGACACTTGGTGCGCTATTGGGTGGAGACCGCTAGATGTCAGTGCAGAATGCAAGGTGAGAATATGTTTATAATTTTCCTGTATTTATGGAAATATATTTATATTTTTCCTGTATTTGTTTGAATATATTTATAATTTTTTTGAGTTATATTGCCAATGGAGTCTGGACTGTATTGTATCCAGAATAAAGTGACACTGGTTGCATGAACGACCTATATAAAAACTTCCTGGGTGTTGGGGCATATCTGGCCTCAATTCCAGGACATCGTCAAGGACTTGGGTGAAAACTTAGTGGTCGTCATGAGTGTAATATAGGGGCAACAGTTTTTTTAATGGGTAAAAAGTAGGGGTGACAGTGAAGGAAATATACATTAAAGGGTGCTAACTTAGCAGTAACATAATATAACACTCCAGTTTTATACCTAAACCAGCTTTTATTAATTTTGCAGAAAATAGACAATAAGTTTAAGAATAAAGAAAACTCTTCTAAAGAAGAAGCACCAAGTGACAAAGGTATTTATTTAAATATAATATTGTAACTTAGTAATCTTAAATATGTTACAAAGAGTAATGTATTGGGCAACAACGGTTTATATACTAAATATGTTACTCTATATAACAGTAAAAAATTGGGGCGACGTGACGTGAGGAAGATATGAAAATGCTTTGTGTATAGACTTTTCTTGTTTCAGGTTCTTATTATGTTAAAAATGTTTTTAACAGAGCGTAGAAAAAGAAGCAGGTATTCAGATACTCGTAATAGAAGAGAAGTTGTTGAAAAAAGAGATTCAAAGGTCAAAGATAACATAATAATAATAGTGTATACAAAACACTAAACGCAGTATACAAAACGCAGTATAATATAAATTATAAACTGTACTGGGTGTTGGGGTAATATCCAACCCTGGCTTACATCTCAGGTCCATGCTGTATGACCTTAGAATCTAATATAAACTGTATATTGCATAGCATGTTGTAGTTTTTTTTGAGTATTGTTTCTTAGCTGTTTTTCTTGCCTTTATTTTTATACATATTAGTTATCGTAATTTAAACATAAATAAAAGCTTTGTGGTCTGTTATGTTTCATAGATAAATGTGATAAAAGATTTATGCGAAGCTGGAAATATTTCACAAGCTGCAGAATGGGCAACATGGAGTTTTAATTATGGATCAGTGGAAACAGGTAGTTATTAAATGTACTTTATTCTTGCATGGCCGGAAACTGAAAGTCATTATAACACGGGTGTTCATACACCTTGTGCCAGCTTACAAGTTTTCATGTGTGTTGCTTTTTATTATTAGTATAGCATTATTATTAACATTGGTTTTGTAGATGTGTTGTAACTCA
>NW_004190782.1:0-5304 GCF_000224145.3 Ciona intestinalis
GTTCATCACGTGTTAAGTTTGTGAGCCAAAAAAGTAAAATCACGGCAGTTTACATGCAAAACTGCAGCTAGATACACCAGTTTATGGTAATGTTATGCGTTTTTGTGTATACTTTTATATTTTAAACATGTTCTTTATGTTTTTGGCTATAGTAAACTTGATATTTTCTGTTTTTTTACTCTTTAATCGATTGAGTGCTCAATAAAAGTTGATTATTTTTGTGAGGTTTATTATTGTGATAAGATATAACATTAGCAGAAAGCAATTTTTACGCGCAGAAGTGCTTGGTTTTTTAAAAATCGCAATATTTAAACTAACAAGAGCTCACACAGATCTAATGCATGAGCACGGTATAAACTAATTAGCATAGTATTAATTACCCCTATCACTACCAAAGAACATAGATATCAGCAAGTAAGGACAAGGCCGCCATCTTGTTTCCCACATGTTTCCCGCTCAAACATCGTTGAACTTCACAAGCGTAAACTGACATATTTGCTCATTTTTGAGCAATGTTTGGGTTATTTATGTTACACAATTATATATATATAAATTTAACGTATTTGGCACAGGCATTGCATAAGTTTTAAATACTGTATTTACGTTTAAAATGCGAATGCTTGAGTTTTGGTTGGGTTGTAAAATATTTAATTCTTTTCAATTTTGATGGATCATAAGTGTTTCCCGTATCCTTTAATACAACTATTGAAACAAAAAATGAATAAAGGTCTAAAAAGCAGCTAAAATACGCAAAATATCCGTCTGGTGCCCATGTTGATGCATGCATTTCACGCCTGATGTGGGAAACAAGATGGCGTCCATTGACCATTGTTTTCAAACAATGGCTGTCCTTACTTGTTGTATATACCATAGAGAACTAATATGTTAGTTCTCTATAGTATATCTATTTACTTTGATCCAAAGAGATTAAAACCAATGAGTGGAAACTCTGACGTAACAATGGGAAATTTGCTAATTTGCTTCGTACCCCGTCACGCTTCAATGCATCACGAAAAAGTCAAAAATATCGGTAACTAGGTACAATCAGAGTCCGTATATAAACGTTTATATACGGACTCTGGGTACAATATAACGCATTTGAAGTCAATATATATATACATAGAAGAATTTAGAGTCTGTAGCGGCCCGTCGCAATATTACGTCACACGAATTCTTTTATCCCCAATATTGACTTAAATGTTTGACGTCTCGCGCTAACCTTCCAATAACGCAGCGGATACACCCTGCAGTTAACCGAGTTAGCGCCGATGTTCCAATTGTGTCCTATGCATTATAACCTCGTTATCGCCATTTATCACGCCGGTTCGTCTGACACCCGAAATTTCTTTTTCCCTTCAAGTTAATTCCCTGCTATATATACTGTTGTGTAATCGCCATTTAATCACAAAAGATAAGAGAAACGAGATAACAACGAGAGACAGAACGATATAACGATACGAAGCATATGAATAAATAAACTTAGTTACTGTAACTGAAGGTACAGAACCGTGTAATTTCATGCCAGCCAAAACCCTAGATAACCTAGACTAGGAAACGGCAAACGACAACTCCTAGATAACCTAGACTAGGACGTAGCTTTAGACACCCACGAGCGCACGAAGTCACTGCAGATCACCTGCAATCAGCTCATAAACAATATACCAACAACGGGTGTCGAAAAGTCGATATATTTAGTGATTGGTAACGTAATTTTATTCGATGACGAACGCTTGCTGCTTATCGAACTGTTCAAATAAGGAACCGGTGCCGTATTTTTGTGTACCGACCAAACGATGGTCTAAAAAGAATATGTTTGAGTGGGCCGATAAATTTGAAAAGCTAATCCGTGGACACTGCGCGGATTGGTTTTAATCTCTTTGCTTTGATCACTACAATATAACGATAGGACAAGAGATCACACAGATCTAATGTATGAGCACGGTATGAACTAATTAGCATAGTATTAATTACCCCTATCACTACAACGGTCGATTGAAATCGATCAAAAACAAATCAAAAGTAACCAACAAAGCGGATTTCAGTCGCCACTGGTGGCTGTGGGGCAGTAAATAGAATTTTATTCGTGTATTATAACTCATTAAACTTAAGACGTACAAGGATTGAAAGATTGGTAAAGAATATGTGTAAATACGCTTTGTACAACTCCTGCACCATATGTTGACATGTAAACTTACACTATAGTTAAACTTGTCGTCGCTTGAAGATGTTTGTTTTTGTGAATTTGGATAAACCGTAATCACGCAGTATAGGTAATGTTAGAAGTTAATATTATTCATATTGTGGCGGCTGCATAATGATTTATTGCGAGCGGTAAACTAAAAGAGCGAAGAAACGAGAGACGCGGTGTTCATACCGAAGATAACGATAAGAAAAAAGCACTCGTCTACGCTTCGGTGCACACACGCTAATTGTGCGGTTTTAAATCTGAAAATTTAGTCTAAAAATTATAAATATATATTACGATTTGATTTCAATCTAGAGATTAAAGAAAAATGCTAGAATTAAGAATTAGGATAAGTGCGGAAAAAAATCGCCCCATCAGCAACAACAACAAAGCCAAGAACAACTGTTCGACGAAAAAGGATCTATATGACCACTACCGTGCTCAAAAAGGCACTCGTCTACGCTTCGATGCACACACGCTAATTGTGCGCTTTTAAATCTGAAAATTTAGTCTAAAAATTATAAATATATATTACGATTACGATTTCAATGACGAGATTAAAGAAAAATGCTAGAATTGAGAATTAGGAAAAGTGCGGAAAACAAGAGATCACAGATCTAATGAATGAACACGTTTTAAACTAATTAGCATAAGATAGTAGAGTCGGGGAAGATGGGACACCTTTAAGACATAATATCCAAATAGCCTGATCGTGTTTTGAACAATTAACAATGGATTGTGGAAGTCGTGAAGATACGGTTTTATAATTCATTAAATGTTCTTTGTTTACTACCAAATGAAAAGAGAAAACAAAATGAAAAGGTATCCCATCTACCCCCACCCTGCTATATTAGTTAATCATTTTACTACAACGGTCGACTGGGCTCGATCAAAAACAAATCTGAAGTAACCAACAAAACGGGTTCTAGTCGCCATTGGTGACTGTGGAGCAGTAGGCAGCATGTATTTACCTACATGTATTATAACTAATGAGACTTATGGCGTATGAGAATTGAGTGATTGGTAACGAATATGTGTAAATACGCTTTGTACAACTCCTGTACCATGTGTTTATTGTAAACTTACACTAGTTAACGTTGTCGTCGCTTAAAAACGTTTGTTATCATGAATTTTGACGAACCGTAATCACGCAGTGTCACGTTTTTACGCGTGACGGATGGATTTTTAATTGGAATTAACTATCGAAAAGTGTCTCGAAGCTGGTCCCGTTAATCACCGTAGCTAAACGTCTTTCTTATTCCTCTTACTCACAACCATACGTAACTCAGTTCACTCTTGTATATCATGTTTACTACGGACCACAACACGCTTATATACGCAACGATTTTAAGATGAAAGACACAAAAAAACAAAAGAACAGCGTGATAACTGCAGCGTCTAGATCCGTAACAGCAGGGGTGTTTGGTTTGACTCCAGACCTTGCAGTTACGTTCCACGACTTCCGCGATACGTAATTATCGATCTATAGATACGGCAGATGACCCAGAAACTCACGCACAATACATAATATGAGGTTTAAGGAATAGCAGCCTTTTACGCATCAAAGCGTGAATTTGTGACATCACCCCCCATTTAAAGAACTTTGTTAAAAGTTCACTAAAAGAACAAATAACAAAAAATCAACATAAATTCACTGTTTGAAAACGGATACATATACACAAATATAATTTACGATGAGACGTGGTACACAGAATGAAAGTCATGAGCGGCTAAGATAATCAGCACCCACGTTATCGGCGCCTTCGATATATTCGTATTTGATTCGATAGTTTTGGAGAAACAGTGCCCAGCGCATTATTCGGTCGTTTATGAACTTAGCCTGATTAACATAAACCAGGGGCTGATGGTCGACTTGTAGTGTAAACTTAACACCGTAGAGATATCTGGAGAACTTTCTGATGGCCCATACGATCGCCAGACATTCCCTCTCGATGGTTGAATATCTGGATTCGGTCTTGGTCAGTCTCTTGCTCGCGTAGCTCACGGGGAGGCACCGTCCGTCGTGAATCTGACCAAGCATAGCTCCGATGCCCTCGTTTGACGCATCCGTCCGCAGCACAAATGGTTTTGATACATCAGGTAGCTGTAGTATGGGGTAATTTGTCAAATGCCGTTTAAGAGTAGTGAATGCTTGCTCATGGGCGTCATCCCATGTGATGGAACTTGGTTGACCTTTTTTTGTCAAGTCGGTCAGTGGTGTAGCGATGGTCGCATAATTTGGGATAAAATCTCTGTAGTATCCGGTCAGTCCAAGAAAAGCTCGGACTTCCTTTTGAGTAGTTGGCCGGGAAGCATTCTCAACCTTTGTCACGTTGTCCCTTTGTAGTCCAACCACCCCGTCAACTAGATGATGCCCTAGAAAGTCGAGATTGTCCGTTCCGACAACACATTTTGAAGGGCGTGCAGTGACACATGCACTGCGAAGTCGTTGAAGTAGTACTCGCAGAGCATCGAGGTGTTCTTCCCATGTTTCCGTGTGTACAATGATATCATCGATGTAGCATTCGACATTGTGCAGTCCTGCAAGTATTCTGCGCATGCCTCGTACAAATGTGGCGCTGGAATTAACCATCCCAAACGGCATCCTTATGAACTCGTACGTTCCATCTGGTGTCACAAAAGCCGTCTTGTGTATATCCATTTTCGCTACCGGCACTTGCCAGTAACCTTTCGAAAGATCTATTTTGGTAAAAAACCTGTCTTTGTAAATTTTTTGAAATATCGCTTCTGCCGACGTCATAGGTTCGGGGTCGAATACCGTTACTTTGTTTAGTTTCCGAAAGTCGATACATATCCGATTAGATCCGTCTTTCTTTTTGACGATGACCACTGGTGACGCGTATGCGGACTCTGAGGGTCTGATGACTCCCATTGCCAGCATGTTGTTGATTTCCGTTCTTAGTGATTCGCGTACACTGTATGGTACTGGATAAGGCTTTGAGCGTATTGGCTTCTCATCCGTGACTGTGATCTTGTGTTCGATAATTCCCATCTCACCCGGGACGTCCGAAAATACATCCTTGAACGTTTGCACAAGCATTTTGACCTCTTGTAGTCTTAAATGCTCTAATTGTTTGCCGTAACAGATATCTTCAAGC
>NW_004190782.1:5542-8142 GCF_000224145.3 Ciona intestinalis
CATAACGTATAAATAACTGGTTTGTACCTCGGGATCTGTCTTGCCGTTGGTCCACATTTCTTTGAGTACATGCATGGGCTCCTCGTACCGTCCTCCCATACATCAGTTCAAAAGGCGAGAAACCCGTGGATTCCTGTCTCACCTCTCGATAAGCAAATAGAAGCGGGTTTATATACCGATGTCATTGAGCTGGTTGGTCGCTGCAGAGCCTCCTTAACATACGCTTTAGCGTCCCATTGAAACGTTCAACAAGACCATTGCACATCGGATGATAAGGCGTTGTTGATAAGTGACGTATCCGTAGTGGCCTTTCGACTTCTTGCATACACTCCGATATAAACTGTGTGCCCATATCACTCAATACTTCTTCAGGTATGCCAAGCCGACTGTACATATCAACCATGGCCTCAGCTACTTCTTCCGTACTGATTCCTTTTAATGGCACTGCCTCAGGATATCTCGTTGCGTAATCCACAAGCGTCAATATGTAGCGATGCCCTCTTCCACTTGCCGGTAAAATTGGGCCAATTAAATCTACAGCTACCTTTTTAAAGGGGACGTCGACCAAGGGCATGCGCTCCAGGGGCGCGATCGGTACTCTCCCCTTTTGAATGGTGCGCTGGCAGATGTCGCATGACCTGCAAAACCGGCGTATATCTCCGTTCATGCCGGGCCAATAGAAGGCTTGAAGAATCTTGTCTTTTGTCTTTTTAGTTCCCATATAGCCTCCCATCATTGATTCGTGCGCCACTTCCATTATCTTATTCCTCAACTTCCTTGGAACAACTATTTGGTTCAGAGATTTTCCATAGTTAATCTTCGGAGTCGTGAATTTTCTAACCAGTAGACCATCCTTTTCAAAGAAGCAAACTCTAGTGGTACCTTTGCCTCGTTCATCGTTCATTTCCCGGACGAGCCCCCAGTTGTCACGTTTTTACGCGTGACGGATGGATTTTTAATTGGAATTAACTATCGAAAAGTGTCTCGAAGCTGGTCCCGTTAATCACCGTAGCTAAACGTCTTTCTTATTCCTCTTACTCACAACCATACGTAACTCAGTTCACTCTTGTATATCATGTTTACTACGGACCACAACACGCTTATATACGCAACGATTTCACGACGAAAGACACAAAAAAAACAAAAGAACAGCGTGATAACTGCAGCGTCTAGATCCGTAACAGCAGGGGTGTTTGGTTTGGCTCCAGACCTTGCAGTTACGTTCCACGACTTCCGCGATACGTAATTATCGATCTATAGATACGGCAGATGACCCAGAAACTCACGCACAATACATAATATGAGGTTTAAGGAATAGCAGCCTTTTACGCATCAAAGCGTGAATTTGTGACACGCAGTAATTAAGTAATGTTAGAAGTTAATCATATGATGTTGAATTAAAAACAATGTTTCAATTACGATTAATAACAATACGGTATAAGAGTAGTGCATTTAATGCGTCCCCACAAATGCTAATAGTTTGATTCAGTCGTGAATCGTTGTGTGGATACAACACGTGCCGTCGTTTCCCGCCAAACTCCAGACAGTGTTTCCGTTATGTAAAGTGCATGAGGAAAGTAATCGTTAATTAATCGCTCATCGTGCGGTTTTAAATCTGAAAATTCAGTCTAAAAATTATAAATATATATTACGATTTGATTTCAATCAAGAGATTAAAGAAAAATGCTAGAATTGAGAATTAGGATAAGTGCGGAAAATAATCGCCCTATCAGCAGCAACAACAACAACAAAGCCAAGAACAACTGTTCGACGAAAAAGGATCTATATGACCACTACCGTGCTGACCACTACCGTGCGCAAAAACAGCACCCAGCAATAATAAAATGCTATGCCGTGGGCTCCGTAATGGCGGCAACTATGACGTCATAGACGCGGAGACAATGGTTAACAAAATTCGTTGTTTTACAATCCGTTTCCTAACTTGGTCTATACTAACTTTGGTTTCGACGTAAAGTTAGTTTGTCACGTGACTTTAGTTTTCTATCTATATGATTAGATCAGTGGTTCTTAAACTGGGGGCGTGAAACACTCGGAAGAGGTGCGCAAAAAAACTATAAAATAAAGCGGTATTACATTGATGTTCAAAAGGCTTAAATACGTCGCACGCAAAATTTAAATTAAAATAGAAAACCTTTAAGTCTGTTTTTAAACCCCTTACACATGGTAAATGATGAGGTGTCAATCCCTATTATGACGCAAATAATCGCCGTGTGAATTGCTATTATGTCGTAATTAATTCCCACGCAAAACAATCGCTATTATGATACAAGGAATCCCTACTATTTCGAAACAAACAGTCTACCTGGCTAAGAAAAACATGGTAAATATGGTAAATAACTATACGACGTAAACGTAAACCGAACGGTTATTTGATTTCACTTTTGCGTTGATCGCGATAAGGGGTTTTACGCAATAATACAGTTACAGTCAACCAAGGGGGCGCGGTTTAAAACATGTCCAATATGTCAGGTTTGGCTATGGTGGATGGTTCTAGGCTATATCCCCCCAGGCGTTTTCCCACCGGCTATTTCCCCCCCGGCTACTTCCCCGCCGTGACTATTCCCCCCCGGCTACTTCCA
>NW_004190783.1:0-7926 GCF_000224145.3 Ciona intestinalis
CAGGAAACATTTCATTCTGAAATAACTTTCTGGCAAAATAAGTGGAAGATTTCAGATGCTGACAGCCTGCCGGTAGATATTTTAACTTCATTGGCTTCCGCTAATCCTGGCTGAGTTCTTTCCAAATATACATACACTTCTGAAAGTAAGTAGCGCGTTATTTCTTTTTCGTTAAGTGACCTTTATCCACGAACGATTTGTATTTTTTAGATAATAGCGACCCTTCCTGTAACAACATCATCGTCGGAAACATCGTTTTCAAAGTTAAAACTGTTGAAAACATACCTTTGCAGCACAATAGGACAGGAACGCGCCTATACGGTCTGTCATTGCTCGCAGTTCATCGGGACGTTAATATCGATTCTGACGAAATTGTTATGCAGTTTAGACAGCAAAAAGCAAGAAGACTAAAGTTACTTGTGTAAACGTATTCTTTGTATACAAAAAAACATTTGAAACTTACGTTATCGTGTAATAAAAATCTCGTTTTCGTAAAGGTTTGTTGGTTTCGTTGGTTGAAAAACGAAGCATAGTCCACAGCCTCGACGTAGTGCATGTTTTATTTAAAACGAACCTATACGTTTTCAAGTCATAGCCGCATAACAAAATTTAAAATTTAATTTTCAATTCCCCCCCAAAAAATATTATCATTTTTTTTTAAATATATTTTTTTTATAAAAGGGGGGGTCGCGACCCCCGAAATCCCCCCTGGCTGCGCCACTGCATGTGCGAAAGCAGTAACAGGAAAGAACGTTTTACACTGAAAAGTGGCGTCTGTTTGCTTTCCTGCCTTGTTGGAAAAACGCAAGATGTGTCGCTCAATCATAAATACAGAGTTACGCCAGATGGAATAGTTACGCAATACGACTGTTTAATATTCGATCTTTATGCATTACGAAAAGCTAGGGACAAAACGGTAGGACAGCAAGAGTGTATAAGCAAAGCATATATACTAAAAGCAATGACGCTCTTTACCGCCGTTGGTGGATTTGCCATTCTTCTCAGCTTTACGAGATTATTCACCGTCACGCATGGTTGCCTATATTAAAGCTGCAGAGAAACAATTAGTTAATTACTGAAGTTACACACAAATGTCTTTCTTGGAAACTGAATCTGCTTTAGAGAGTTTAATATTGGAAATTGAGGTCGATGTATCCGTTGAAGATGAGACGGAAAATAATGCAGGTTTGCTGTATGTCAGTTTAGATGATTTGTGGATGAGAGCTGCTGAAAAAGTGAAAGAATATTTACCAGTGTCCCCAATGCAATATCAGTTTTTGGGGGATTAGATAGGTATTTGCGCCAGTCCAATGACATAGGATGTTATGTCGGGAATATATGCAACATTTCTGACAGAACGAAGTGTGAATTGCTGGAATCACCTTGGATTCCTTCCGATGATTTTGTCTTGCCTCATTCAACACATCAAAAACAGGGAAAGATTGAGAAAAGATTTTTAAAGCACTCACATTTGAAAAAAATTCCTTGGCTTGTCTATTCGGATGTTGGAAAGGGGATTTTTTGCAAGTACTGCTGTTTATTTGTTGTCGGCGGGATGGGAGGATCCAATAAACAGGTGCACCTAAAAAAAACTTGTAACAGCACCCCTGACACTCTTCGCAAAACTTTTGGGCAAGGACGGTGAACTTGTTAAACACGAACAGCAGCAATATCACAGAGATGCTGTCGAAGCCGCAACGGACTTTTTGCGGATGTTTTTTGAACCGAGGAACGACATCGCCAATAAAATTCGCTCGCATCGACTTCAGCAAGTTGAGGAAAATAGGAAGCGGTTAAAACCTATCGTCGAAACCATTTTGTTACTGGGCAGGCAGAACATAGCTTTTCGGGAACATAGGGACCACGGCCACGGAATTATTGAAGAAGCAAAACCTTTGGTCAACGAAGGCAATTTTAGAGAACTTCTAAGGTACAGAGTTGCTGGTGGCGATACTGCGCTGAAATGTCATCTAGAGAATGCAGCGGCCAACGCAACATACATCAGTAAAACTGTTCCAAACCAGTTAATTTACTATTGCGCAAAGGAAATTAAAAGTGTCATTCTCGAAAGAGTAAAAAAGGCCAAATATTACTGTGTAATATTCGACGAAACGACGGACATTTCAAACTCTTCACAATTGTCGTTGTGTGTGGCATATGTGCATAACAACAAAAGACGTGAGGATTTTATTGGTTTTTGCGATGTGCATGAAAGTTGTTTTGAAGGCGTGTCAGCTAGATTTAGATTTTAGGTCCATGATTATATTTTTAATTTCAATAGAATTGCTTTACATTTAGCAATTTATACTGCAGGGGGTTTTCAACTAAGATACTGATATAATAAAAAAATAATATTTTGAAAATATATTCGAAATTTGGTCATTTGCACTTGGTGCTAATTTATGAGAAGTGGCTTGTGCCAAAAACAGTAGTAATACCCAATTTGTAGCAAAAATAAAAACTGTATTAACAGTTATTATTAATTTTCTGTTATTACAAGTTCATATACGTATGTAGGATACAATATTTATCCATTTATGTTCGAACAATACTCATTCTCGTTCAAACAATACCAATTTAGGTAACATGTTAAATATAGCAGTAGGGCAAGAAAAAGAATGTTTAAACTTTGTTCGAACAAAACTCATTCTCGTTCAAACAATACCAATTTAGGTAACATGTTAAATATAGCAGTAGGGCAAGAAAAAGAATGTTTAAACTTAATTTTCAAAGCGTACAGGTATTATTTCGTGTTATTTACGTTATATTCCTATTTATAAAAACACTTAATAATTAAAATTAAAAATGATTTTAAACTGTCCCATTTTTTCCTGTGTGTTTTCGAATTTGTAAAATTTCAGTTGTTATGCGGATCGCTAAATAACTTTTCTTGTGTTTTATTAGATTTTATTAAATTGATGTCAATTTATAAAGGAATGATAGTACTAATTCGTGGTATTACCATAAATTGTCATCTATTTTGATTTTGGAAATATTTGGCAATATGTGCTTTAAGAATCCCATCTTCCCGCATTAGTTTTGTTTTTTTTTGCCAACTTGCATACTCTATTCATACTATTCAATGAAGTTTATTTTTGTTTTATTGTAAATGCATTTAAATCACATCTCCCAAGATTTTCGAACACAAACAAACATCTGTAATAGCATGATGTAATAAGATTATTTAGGCTAATTTAATTTCACTTACGCAAATTTCCCCTGATTGCAGAGATTTGTTTGAAGAGGTTTAAACAACCGCTTGAAACCAGCTGCAGAGGTGTCAACGTGGACGGAAAATACAATTGAAGCACTGGAAAACCCTATAAAGGAGGTGTCGCAAGAATTTGAATGCGGGTTTATTTACACTCCAGACTTGACAGTGACAACGATAATACAGCCACAATAATGAGAGTGCTCCCCTGCGAGCAAATGAGCGGATAATAGCGAGTGGGGAGTCGACGAAAAAAGAACCGACTGAAACGGGACACACACGAAATGATGTAAGACAATAGTTTTAATGTTACTTTGTAAAAATTAACAATCGGGTGACTATGATTTAAGAAAAGTGATTGAATTTTGCTTGACACAGTGCAAACCACGTTAAGGAGCCACTTTTGTATGTGGAGACAACATAAATTCATAACTTTTTACTTGTAGATAGAGTCAGAGGAAGTTGTTTATGAGTGTTTGGTTGGGTGAAAAATGATCTGCAAACAAGGAAACAATATTTCTCCGCTTTATACCAATAATATATTTTCCAACTTTATTCAAATATCTACGATTACAATATGAGAAAAAATACATTTTTGCAGAGATTTATTTAAAAAAGCTCTACTGTTTTGTATCAAACCGGATAAACACGTAAACGCTAACGGAAAATTTTGCACAAAAAATCATGAAAACAATTTGTGTTCCTGATCATATTTCTTCGCTTTATTCAAATCTACGTTTGAAAAATGGGAAAAAAATTATTTCTAACTTTGTTCAAACATACACGATTGCAATATATAGAAAGAATATTCATCCAAGAGGCTAATTTCTTCTTCTTGTCTATTGTGTTATTTACTGAAAAAGATCTTGTTGGTGAAATATCTGATTGCAGAGATTTGTGAAGAGGCTATCTACTATCAAACCGGAATTTAATAAAGAAACGTAAACGCTATCGGAATATTTTACAGAAAAAAAATCGTGTAAAAATTCCGGTTACAACGACAAAACAACATCGACATCACGATACTCTCCGGCCTCCAAGCTCACACTGCTCAGCTATCCTACAGTACAGGGCTTAACTCAAAGAAGCATAATAATACACGAGAAAAAATATCTCGGAGCACTCTCAGCCGCTACATAAACCGAAAAATGTTTTCATACGCGCGCATAGTTATTGTACCTCATCTTGAAATTGTTCGTCGCTACTTCACTGCGGTTCAGCAGGATTTTTTTACGACGGTCGCTACTTCCCTGTTTCATCAGGATACTTTTCACGACAGTTGTAGAATGCAGGTCGGCACCTTGTATTTTGTAGTATGTAGGCTAAGGCTCGATAAGGAGACTGATTCTGTACTTGCGCGTGCCTTTGTAATAAATCATGTAAGGTGGCCCGATAGGCAAGCGATTGGTGCTCCAGCGATAAAGGAGAGAAAATGAGATATGGATGGGTGGTGGTGTTTGTGTGTCAACTTACGTATGATAGCAATGCAACCTGCAATTGCTCGTTGGGGTTAATCCATTAACTGTGTTTCATTCAACTAACAAATATACGGAAGTTAATTACGATGGTTGCTTGCAAGTAAACGATGGTTGCTTGCAAGTAAACAATCGAAATCAACTCAAATTGCCATTGCTAAAACATGAGCTTGTGGATCAGGGTCGTACAACTGCAACAGTTATTTACAACATGCATAAATGCCATTCTTCAATTTATTATAATGCAGCGACATTTCGCATCCACATGAGCTTGTGGAACAGGGTCGTACAACTGCAACAGTTATTTACAACATGCATAAATGCCATATTTCTTTAATTTATTATAAAGCCAGATTTCATAAATAATCCTTTTATTAACGGCTAAAATAACATAAACGTAGCTTTCCAAGTTCCTTATTTTAAAATTCCGACTGATTCTAGATCAGATGAGAAAGAGGTGCTAGACTGATTGATCCCAATTCTGCTGAGGAAGAGAGAGGTACTAGACTGACTGATCCTGATCCGACTGCGGTAGATAGAGACTAGATCTTGTGTGTGCTGGACTTTGTAAGTTATGTTGTACTTTTACTTCGTATATTTAAATTAGTAGTTTAAATTCTGGACTTAATTTTTACATAGAATAAACGTCATCAAGCAGGTAACCGTTTTTTTTGTGAAAACGTAATGCTGACATTTATTTTGCAGATAAAGATAAAAAGTTTATTCGAATGGAAGAAGAATTGAAAGCGAGGTTGCCCGCAGACAACCTTTTTTATCCAGCTCGACGTGTTGTGACAACTTGTGAGTGGTATTTATAGATAATTTGTCTGTTTTATTGTGCATATACCTTTAAATGTAGTATGCTCATATTTTGTTTAAATGTTTGCTCATGTTTTGTTTGATTTAATTTTAGTGATTCAGGTTTTGTCTTTCTTCACCTAATTAATAGTTGTCCCTTCTTTTTACGTCTCCAGATGTACTTAACTATGTATTATTTTACAGGGTCCCTATGCAAACAAGTGCGTTCTGATGTGGAGTTGTAGCTGAATCTCCATTTAAGCGATTATTTACGTCTCCAGATATAATTAACTATGTATTATTTTACAGGGTCCCCATGCAAACAAGTGCGTTCTGATGATGAGTTGTAGCTGAATCTCCATTTAAGCGAAAAAAAAAGAAGCTGTTTATATTAATTGCCGTGTTTAACTTACTGTATATTTTACTGCATTGTTTTTATGATTGGAATTATGCACTGGAACCTGACTGACATTGGTTTCTTCAATATGATGTGAGACTAATATTATACTAATTTAAGTTGCATATAACCAATATTTGTTTGCTCTAAAAGCTGTCAATATTTATAAACTAAAGTCACACTGCTGTCACATGATTCTGTCTGGTAAATAATTCGCCCTTTCCCTAACACAAAAACGAATAAAGAGAAACAAACCATTTTCTTGAGACCTCGAGGTTAGTTTAGGCTCATGGCGGGCTCTTACGAGCCTTTGCCCAGCCGTCGGGCTCTTACGAGCCTTTGCCCAGCCGTCAAGTAAGCTTTTCCCCGATACGGTTATCGTGTACTCGTATACCAAAAAAAGGAATAAAACAAAGATATCATGAACTGTTTGGTTTCTGGGTATAAAAGCAATTTACTACAGTAGATATAGTAGAATTCGCGATATAGTAGAATTCGCGATATAGTAGAATTCGCACCATGCCAAAAGAGGATTTAAACACCTCAAGCGCAGAGTTGGGTTTACGGGTCGACACTGCCAGTTCCAGGAGATTTCGTTGCCACCGTACACGAAGAACCTACACCATCGGAGTATCTTCTACAACTGCGCAAAAGATTGGCTAAACTGCTGCGAATGCCTTACCACAAAACATTGTAACCGTAAACATTGTATTCCTCGTAAGTTATTACGCAGTTCACTTGTTTTTGTAAGAAAAGATTCTTATTGACCCCCCTTAAACCTCCATATGAATGCCCATTTAAAGTTGAGAACAATGACACGAAAAATATTTTATTAGACTTAAACCAGCAAATATTGACCCATCCAATATTACGCAGTTCACTTGTTTTTGTAAGAAAAGATTCTTATTGACCCCCCTTAAACCTCCATATGAATGCCTATTTAAAGTTGAGAACAATGACGAATGACACGAAAAATATTTTATTAGACTTAAACCAGCAAATATTGACCCATCCAATATTACGCAGTTCACTTGTTTTTGTAAGAAAAGATTCTTATTGACCCCCCTTAAACCTCCATGTTGAAAACAATGACACGAAAAATATTTTATTAGACTTAAACCAGCAAATATTTACCTATCCAATTCCAAACCTTAGAAAGTGTGGTCGGCCTCAAAAAATTGTGATAAACAGACAAAATAGTACTTGCATTTTTCATCACTGTTTACAACACGGTTTATCATTTCACAGCAAACTCCATTTACTAGTATTTGGAAATTTTGTTTACTCTATAATTTAATTAGGGTAGATAGTCCATGTGATGAGTTAAAATTTAACAAATTTTAAACAAAAGCAAACCTTGTTGGTAAAAATTCGCACATCTTGTAACAACAAAAAATTAAAGAAATAATGCGTGAGTACGTCATAAACTAATTAGCATGGTGTTAAGCCGGGTGCACACTGCCAAACGATACGATAACGATAGGGAAATCCCCAAACCTTAACCGACTGCTCCCTGATGCGTTGAACCGACGTTTATGATTGTTAACGATGGACATACACATTGCTTTCGACGGCC
The DNA here is from genome assembly GCF_000224145.3 of Ciona intestinalis. Classification (NCBI taxonomy): domain Eukaryota; kingdom Metazoa; phylum Chordata; class Ascidiacea; order Phlebobranchia; family Cionidae; genus Ciona; species Ciona intestinalis. The sequence continues at coordinate 7,458 of NW_004190783.1, forward strand.
AGTTCGCAGTTACGTATTGTGTATTCAAGACCAATGACATCTGATTTATTGGTTTATTGTTTTGAACTGAATATTTTGTACATATTCAGCTTAATATGTCAAACCAGACACTGCTACTTGCAAATAATCATAACATAACATTTAGTTTTACTTTTTATTTTTGTGTCAAAACACAAGTACTGAACTAAAAACTGTTTACATATAAAAGTACTGAAAATAAAACATGTGTACGTATAAAATAAAAGTAACCATACAAAAAATTTTAGGTACAAGTAAAAAAACTACCAACACAGAAAAATAATGAACTATAAAATTCAAACATTTGAAAAACTAAATAACAGGGCTCAAGTATATCAGCATACTGGCGGTGAAAAAGCACTAAGTGGTAATGAAGAAGTAAACAATTAAAGTGCATATAGAATGTTAACAGTTATAATGACTCAGTTGAACTGGCGCAATGTCAGCACTC
>NW_004190784.1:0-1452 GCF_000224145.3 Ciona intestinalis
CCTGTTCCAACCTTCTATATCGATTCGATCTCTATACAATATTTAAATATTCATATTCTGTATACTAGAAACCTAAAACTTATTCTTTAATTGCTCATATATTTCCGATCTATAGATAAATTGAAACAAAAATTGAGTTACGAAACATAAGTAAAACAGTCTTCCCAAGTAAGTATAGTCTTAGATTAACAATATTTTATCCAACGCATACTTATTTAGGCAACTAACTTTGGTTAGTATCCTTTCTTTAGTATATGTCTTGGTTTAAGTTAATTTCAAACTACACCCCTCTTATATTAACTGCATAGCAAGCCCACTACCCAACGTTATCTGCTGGGTTATAACTTCGGCCCCTCGCTGCTGTCACCCATGTTGCGTGACTCGAGCTATATGCAAATTGAACCTCAATCTCCGGGGGTTGAGCGCACGTTTTCATGTGAGCGAGGGGTTACTGTAACGAATTTAAATTCTCTTGTCGTAATCACTGCGTATAGGTTTAACCTTGTACTTCTATGTTACTGCAATTCTGTTGGAACACTGGCGCTTGTTAATATTACTTTTCCGTGCGACGCCGAAGCAGGTCTACCATTCGTCGACCTTTCTCTCTCTCTATACTGAATCACTGTTGCTTTAACCAGTATACTGACTGTGTTTGTAATATGTCTGAATTGCGTCTTTTACTTATTTGTTCTAGGACTCTAGGTTACAGTGTAATTTATAAAGCCAACGTTCTGCTTCTTGACTTAGCATAAGCTGAGCTTTCTTCAGTTGCGGACGCATGCGCAGTAGCGTCGCGGACATGCGCAATAGCGCCCGGTACAAATATATCAGTCGGAAGCAGATGTTTATATTGGCAGCAGGGCGAATAGACCAAGCTATTCAAGTTCGTAATACGAAACGAAGCAAAAAAGCAATTGTACCTTTTTTCTGCCACGTTGTAACCAAATTGTAATACTTAATAAATATGTGTGGATATATGGAAACAAAATTAATATGCAATTGTAATATGTAACACAAAACAAATTACAAACAATTAACCTGTTCCAACCTTCTATATCGATTCGATCTCTATACAATATTTAAATATTCATATTCTGTATACTAGAAACCTAAAACTTATTCTTTAATTGCTCATATATTTCCGATCTATAGATAAATTGAAACAAAAATTGAGTTACGAAACATAAGTAAAACAGTCTTCCCAAGTAAGTATAGTCTTAGATTAACAATATTTTATCCAACGCATACTTATTTAGGCAACTAACTTTGGTTAGTATCCTTTCTTTAGTATATGTCTTGGTTTAAGTTAATTTCAAACTACACCCCTCTTATATTAACTGCATAGCAAGCCCACTACCCAACGTTATCTGCTGGGTTATAACTTCGGCCCCTCGCTGCTGTCACCCATGTTGCGTGACTCGAGCTATATGCAAATTGAACCTCAATCTCCGG
>NW_004190784.1:2154-8109 GCF_000224145.3 Ciona intestinalis
CGAAGCAAAAAAGCAATTGTACCTTTTTTCTGCCACGTTGTAACCAAATTGTAATACTTAATAAATATGTGTGGATATATGGAAACAAAATTAATATGCAATTGTAATATATAACACAAAACAAATTACAAACTATTAACCTGTTCCAAACTTCTATATCGATTCGATCTCTATACAATATTTAAATATTCATATTCTGTATACTAGAAACCTAAAACTTATTCTTTAATTGCTCATATATTTCCGATCTATAGATAAATTGAAACAAAAATTGAGTTACGAAACATAAGTAAAACAGTCTTCCCAAGTAAGTATAGTCTTAGATTAACAATATTTTATCCAACACATACTTATTTAGGCAACTAACTTTGGTTAGTATCCTTTCTTTAGTATATGTCTTGGTTTAAGTTAATTTTAAACTACCCCCCTCTTATATTAACTGCATAGCAAGCCCACTACCCAAAGCTATCTGCTGGGTTATAACTTCGGCCCCTCGCTGCTGTCACCCATGTTGCGTGACTCGAGCTATATGCAAATTGAACCTCAATCTCCGGGGGTTGAGCGCACGTTTTCATGTGAGCGAAGGGTTACTGTAACGAATTTAAATTCTCTTGTCGTAATCACTGTGTATAAGTTTAACCCTGTAACTTTAGATTTTCGGTGTTAACACACAAATAGTCGAGTAGGATTCATATGATAGAAATTGTGGAAATTTTAACCAACCATCTTTGAATCTTCGCGATTCCTGATTACATAGTGCTGTGCGTTAGCACAGTGTAGTAACGCACACTACAAAGATATATTGTAGTGTGCGTTACTACAATATAGGCTTTTCTTGACGGAAACGCCCGCTTTGAGATCCCAGGTTATACTGCAGACGATTTTCTCACCAAACCAACCGTAAACAGGAGGGTCTGGTTTCGCGAAATTGAAGTTGGCCGGTAGGGGATCTCCCGCGATAGTGATAACCCTATTGTAAAGCAAGCTACAATTTAACGAAAACCGTTCTGTCACAAACATCATTCTCAATATAACTTTGTGTTATTTTTTGTTAATGGAGTTTGTTTTACCAAATTTATCTTATAAAAGTCTCGATAAAAAAAACGTTTAATTTACTTGCTGTGAAGTTAATTGTGTCTAATCAAATGCAAATACTTTTCATTCGATTCATTGTACGTGGTGTATAGTTGCTTTCCTTTTGATAACATTTTTTAAACTTATAAAAACGAACGCAGAAACACAAAAAACATATTTTATTTATGCCCCTTTAAGTCTCAAAAAAATGTTGTTTTTGTGTTTCTGCGTTCATTAAGTTTAAGAAAATGTTACCAAAAAGAAAAGCAACTACACCACGTACAATGAATCGAATGAAAAGGATTTAATAGTCCTGTTCCCGTATATTGCTTGATTACACACCGCCTTTTATTTAAGCGCGATCACGTAAATTACTTGCCACATGGCTGGCTGGCTATGGCTTTCAGACTGTTTTGAGACCCTGTTTGTGTGCCTTTGATCCGTTGTTTTTCTATGCGTAACTGCAGACCCTGTGATTATAAAAGCTGTACAAAGTAACACAATTGTAATAATATGTTCTTGATCTATGGGAAAAGTTCCAAATAAACGGTATACCGTGCAAGATGCAACACAAACCAAACACGAAATGGTGGGCATATATATATATACATTCGCAAAATATAATTAGTTACATATTCACATTATCGTATATTTTTTGATAACTTGGATCGACTCGTTACGCAATACAACATAGTGCACGATCACGGTAATTTCCATGGATACTGAATGGTTATTGAGCACGGTAGTGGTCATATAGATCCTTTTTCGTCGAACAGTTGTTCTTGTTGTTGTTTTTTGAGCGACTTTTTTCCGCACCTATCTTAATTCTTAATTCTAGCGTTTATTTTTTAATCTCTTCATTGAAATCAAATTATATTATATATTTAGAATTTCTAAACTACATTTTTGGATTTAAAACCGCATAAATAGCGATTAATTAACGATTACTTTATTGTTTGATCAAATGCGCTAAATTCAAAATATACCTTAAACTTTAATTAAATGATTGCACTCTATAAAATACTTTGAACTAAGCATAGTTTTATAAACCATACTGCATACAATCGCCTAATTAGCGAGTAATTAACGATTACATTTCTGTTTGTTTAAAAGCGCTATTTCTAAAATGTACCTTTAACATTAATTAATCGATTGTATTCGATACATTAATTCTAACTAATCTTAGTCTTATAAACCATAGTAAAATCGTCCAATTAATGAGTAATTATTGATTACAGTCAGGTAAACTGCCATACATCGGGAACCCATTACCCGTTAGTAACACAGTAATCGACTACTTTTGGTTTTGTTTACGTTGGAGTGCAAATATAAATAAAACGTGTATATCGTAATAGTCTTCTATATCTCTTATTAAAAGAAAATCAATCCAATAGCTACATTTTTACAAACGATTATATTTATCAACAATATAGTATACAGTATATGGTGTGGAATACAAAGTTATTCTTCTGGATTAGCATCTGCTGATGCTTGCTGGGCGGGTGTATTGACAGGAATCTTCAGAAACAACTTTTTCCTTAAAGATGATTCAAACGAGGGCACTTGGTAGTGATAAACCTTAGGTGGTTCTGAATTATTCTTTGGGTCAGCCGTTATTTCTGATCCGTCTCTTCCTGTTGCTAGAATCATAGGAGATGCAGGTTTTGGCTTCTTAGCCTCCGGCTCTTCCGCAGGTTCTTCCGGTGCGGGAAGACGAGTGTTGCTCACTTTTCTATTCACAGCGGTCAATTTGTCGATGATATACTCTGTGGTTTATCCGGTTCTCCAAAAAATTTTCCACATTTAACGTAGATTGATTATATGAACCCAATTATTTTTAACTAAATATTGTTTGATTTATCACGAAGCCATTTAAAGAAGCATACCAACGATAGAAAACAATCGCATGTCGAAACCGCAAATCCACCCGCTAGACTAGAGTAAATATAAAAAATAGGCCATGCGACAACAATGCATGGGATTTCCTTTGGGAAAGAGTGTCGCTCAGCTTTAACCGTTTCCAGTTTCTAAAAAAAACTAAAATCGGATTTGGTATAACGAATCCTTCTTCTTTGTGCATATATAAAATGAAGGGGACTTTAGTATGAAATATAGACTTCAGAATGAAATGAATGAATGAATGAATAAATGTAACTTACTTTATCCTCGCGTGGCCAGAAAACGACAGTCGTTATAACACGGGTGTTCATACACCTCGTGCCAGCTTACGAGTTACCATGTACGTTGCTTTGTGGGTGATTATTTTTTTTGGTATTTTTTTATTTTTTTTTATGTCAGCTGGCACACTTTTGCGTGATTTTTCAGAAGCTCTTTTGTTTTTTGAGCCTTGGTGTTACCTTAAGGTCACATTTGAGCATTTCTATTTATATAGTATAGGGTGGGAGTTTTCTTGTCCCATTTGGTAGTAAACAAAGAACATTCAATGAATTATAAAACCGTTTTCTCACGATTCCCATGGACCGTTGTTAATTGTTTAAAACACCATCAGGATATTTGGATATTATGTGCTAACGGTGTTCCACCCCCCCCCCCCCTACTATATACAAATTTTGATTTTTCGTCGGTATGTCTCTTTAACTTACTTGTAAACATCCGTAACGCCTTGTGTAAATCCTGGAGATATTGGGTTCCACGTTCATATTCATTCGTAGTCAGGGCGTAAGATACATAACCTTTCATTAAAGAATAATCAAATATTATTCACTTTGTCACGTGATGGGTACTAGATATACCTTGTACATTAAAATCAACTTAACATAATTTAGGTCTTTGGTGAAAATTTAATCAAATGAATTTAAGGTATATATATGCCTATAGTCTCACCACTCCACGCAGCATAACAGAGCAAGACATCCGAACCGTCTGCTTTTATCTCTTTATCGCATAGTGTAGAAAGTGAACTGTCAGACTTAACGTTTTTCTTTGTACCTCTGCAGGCCTAAAAATAAACGAAAATTAGTTTTGGATACCAAAATGACCATAAAACTTTGCAAAAAGTGTATTATGCTTTTCGAACCTGGAATATAAATATCTTTGGTTTTCCTTCCAAACACTTATGGGTCATGAACTTAGCAAGTATGTTTTCGTGAATATCAAGTTTGCCATCTGTTGCTTTAATGCATCCATCGCTTCCGTGACCAATGAACATGCATATAAAGCAACTGTAGTTGTTTTCTGATTTCAGCTTCTTCGATACGTTCTCCAGGTTCTAAGTAAATACCACCATTATACACAATGCTTAAGCTTATTGTTTGTTCAATGCATACCGCCACTGCTTCTGAAAATTTCATTTTTTCACCGAACTTCATTACATCAAGTTGCATGTTCTCAAATAACTCAGTAAAATCGTCAAAATCTTGTTGGAGAGCTTGTTCGATTTTTTCGTTCTCTAATTCGTTTGTTGTAGCGTCTGTGGATACCATTTATATGTCATGATAAACCGGAGGAAATAATATAGATTAAACGACGTATACATATGTGGTAGAGTTGAATAAGATGGGACATATTCCCTTTATATTTTTCGGTCCCATTTGGAAGTAAACAAAGAACATTTATAGAATTCTAAAACTGCATCCTTACGACTCCCATAGACCGTTGTTAATTGTTTAAAACACGATCAGAATACTTGGATATTATGTGCCAAAGGTATCCCGTCTTCCCCACCCTACTATATCAAACGTTGGTTTACTCTTTCTTGATAAAAAAAGTGTTTTACATAAACATACGACCAATTGTTGATACTCTGTGCTATACGGTTATAGGTTATTTCTTCTCTAAACTAGCAAACCTGTTCTAAATGCGAGGTCCCATAGGGTGCCTCGCCGTAGGACCCCATTCATAGATTAGAATGGGTTATGGTCGTGACAGAATATATTTGGTTTCATGTTTATAAAAGGGTAAGCGTTGTGCATATCATCTACTTTAATGACAATTAGAGCAAAAAACCTACAGATTCTCTTTGTGCAACTCCGCAACGACTTCCTAAATTATAATAACAATATGTATACTGTACAGGGACGTTGCAACAGGCGCAAAGCGATGTATAATTACACGCATCCCTTAAGTGGGCAAGGCGCTACACAACGACCCTATAGTTTTTAAAGTACATATTTACAAACCATTCCTTTTTTTCAAAAGAAAAACAGCTGCAATTCCGATTTTCCCGGAGTAATTAATGTCGTAACAATCGTCGATCCATTCCTCTTGCATTTTCCTGTTATTTTTATAAAACTTTTCCAGGCAGAACCTATACACTTGTTCCTTTTGTGTGTAAAGGTGTAGCGGCCCGTCGTAATATTACGTCACACGAATTCTTTTGTCCCCAATATTGACCAAATGTTTGACGTCGCGTGCTAACTTTCCCACAACGCGGCGGATGCACCCTGCCGTTAACCGAGTTAGCGCCGATGTTCCCAATTGTGTCCTTTTTATTGTAATCTCGTTATCGCAATTTATCACGCCGATTCGTCTGACACCCGAAATTCCTTTTTCCCTTCAAACCATTCCCCGACTGCTATATATACCGTTGTGTGATCATCATAGAAATATAAGAAAAGAGATAAGAGAAACGAGAACTAAACGAGAGAACGATATAACGATACGAAGCATATGAACGAATAAATATAGTTACTGTAACTGAGGGTACAGAATTGTGTAATTTCATGCCAGCCAAAACCCTAGATAACCTAGACTAGGAAACGGCAAACGACAACTCCTAGATAACCTAGACTAGGACGTAGCTTTAGACACCCACGAGCGCACGAAGTCACTGCAGATCACCTGCAATCAGCTCATAAACAATATACCAACAACGGGTGTCTAAAAAGGTATAGGCTTTCTCTTATTTTGTGTATAGGGTAT
>NW_004190785.1:0-6775 GCF_000224145.3 Ciona intestinalis
GGAAGAACATTGGGATGAGAAAATATTCTCAAACGAAGGTACTCCTCATGAAACTCTCGCATTTTCCTGGATGTTATGTCTCGAACTTTTAATATCTTGGCAACAATTTCTTGCTGGCCCCATCTTCCTCTCCAGGTTTCACCAGAGTGGGTTGAAGCAATCTTTCCTTTCAGATTTAGCTTTGTTAGTTCCACATTTTCATGATGGAGGGTTTCATTTTTCGCTCTCGTTCTTGTGGTTCCTTTCCATACATTTTGATTATAAGCAATTTGATTAAGATCCTGCCCCAGAGAAGCAGCCATTTCAGTGAGCTTTCTCGCCAACATTGGCCTTGCTTTAGAAACCGACGACTGCCCGAACTTATTACAGATTCCCACTGTAGCTCCATTAGTAACCAACTCTTCAGCGCATGCTGCATGTTGACCAAAACAAGCATAGTGTAGCGGTGTATTACCATGCTCATTAATTGCATTGACATCAGCATTGTACTTGATTATTTTCTTAAGGATTTCAAAGTGACCCATTTGAGCAGCGTTATGCAAGGGGGTATCGTCTCCCATGTTTGCCGCATTAATTCGTGCACCACGGTTAAGCAATATTTCAACGATATGCATATGACCTTCACGACATGCCCAATGTAACGGACTAAATAGGTGGTCATCTCCTTGGTTTAGATCATTTTCTGTGTTATCCAGCCAGACTTTGACAGCCACTAAATTTCCGTCTCGGCAATGAGAGAAAATATCATTCATTATGTTTACCAGCAAACAAAATTATACTGTTTAATCTCAACTGCACGAAAAAAATATATATTAGACAGAGAGATTTAATATTAAGGGATAATGTAAATTGTCTGGTAATTAAACTTATACTATTACTGTACAATTTTAACTAAATGTTATAAATTCTTTTTCACCGCCAAAACAAATGACAAAATCCCAATTTTGCTTTATCACTGCCACAAAGATCACTCCAAAATTGCAAGTCAACTGGCACAACAACGCGAAGACTCGCCCACTTTATATGTCAGCCATAGAAATCCAAATATGCCGAAATTATGTTAAAGACTCTTCTGATCAAGCGATTACGCTACGCGCGTTTATGGCCTTATCAAGAATGCGCGCATATTTAGCGTCATTTAAAGAATGTACAAGTTATAACAACAAAGAAAGCAAAGATTGCTGCATACCGACAATTTAGTTGCGGTAAACACATTGTAAAATAATGACATATTGTAAAATGAAGAATTTGAAAATGTGCTGACTAACTTTTCGAATGTACACATCGCACGCGACGAATTTTCGTTCATGAAGTTGATATCTTATATAAACCTGCCTTGACACATCCTAATTTGCGTGAGTAAATGACACTTATGTTACCACGCGGATAATACGGTTATTATTTAAACTCAAAGAAACCTATTAAAGCACACAAGAAGGTATTTAGCTATTTCTTGTAAATATATATTAAAAAAAGTTTTAATTGTTATGTCGGTATCAACAAGTCATTGCCTTTTTTAGATAAGAAATTATTTTAAGTTTATTTTCAGTAAAATATTGTAGCTTCTGGTTTTCCTGCCACTGTCCGTTTCGCGTTGCATACTCGGCTCTCTTGTTTCAATCACCTGTTCCTGTTTTTTTCGGCGGGAACACACAAATCTCGAATGCATATGTATATACATATAGCATAGTAAGGAAATGCGTTAAAAACGATTTGTTTAGTTTCTACAGTAATTTATAAATATGTTTATAGTTAATATCTGTATTGTAATAATAAAAAATAGAGAACATAGTTGGATGTTGTGCTCCTAACTGTAGTGGAAGCAGCAGTGCAACCCGCAGACTTTTTTCTTTCCATCGGAAGCAGAAAGAAGAAAGCGATGGGCAATAAACTGCAGAAGAGGTGGCAACTGGTTTCCGACAACAGGCAGCCGTTTATGTGAGGTATGTTTTTCAAGAAAAAGCTATAGTACCTATTGACTAGTGTTGTAAGCAAAGTATGCCCAGCATGTTTAGATTTCAGGAGATTTAATTCTGAATGTTATCAAATTGGGAGCCATATTTGCTTAAAAATAATGAGACTTTACAGAAGATTGGAAATGTAATAAGTCAGTCAACATGATTCAATAAACAAAATATATAATGCTATTTCATGTAAGTAGAATAGTAAACTAGACCACTTTGATAAAAAGGTGTTTATATTGTGCAGTGTGGATGTACGTTTTATGCTCACTACAGTGCAGTGATAGTGAAATAGAATATCTCCTTCACAAATCATACAATATCTGTTTGTACACATCTGCTTAAAAAAGGTTTTGATACAATTTCAAATGAATGGTAGAGAATAAAGGATCTTCTCTTATTCCTAATAAACTAAGAAACAAAGCATAAACATAAACACTGATTTTGCTGAAGTAAAAAAAAAACAAAAAAGCTTTATACATTGCGGTGCAGCTTAAGAATGAAGACCTTGTGTCTATGTTTATGTTATAAATGCATTTAAACACAAATGTAAATCATTTTTAATCGACAAAAAATTCTGATTAAACTTCATAAGGTAACAGAAGGAGTTATAATTTATAGATTTCTTCAATAAACACATGCTTACAAAATAACATAACATGCCAGATTTCTTACATAATTGTCATTACATTATTCACCAAATACAACTACTCATTTAAATAACGCAATGCATGCAGTTAGTTGCTACATTACAAATTTAAATTTATTTCTAAACAAAATCAAACACATCCTGCTCCAAAATTAAGTAACGTGCAATAAAAGGGTAGCTGTTCAGGTATGTGTTTTAGCATTAGCAGTTTTATCAACTACAAGACAATAAAAAGACAAAACTGCAAGGCATTTACGGTGAGAAAGTTGCAGCAAAATCAGAATTGTGTAGTTACACAAGGTGTCAGACAGGAAATAAGTACATGAGCTCAAATCAAATAAAAGCTACACTCTGTCGGTCATCGCATATCCAAAACAGAAATATATTTGATATTTACACGGAATATTTTCGGCGCACGATACAAATTCATACAAGTCGAAAGTTTTAGGTATTTTTTTTAGTTTTTCATTTTCTGGAGAATGGGTAAGATCATGTCAAACTTTGGTCGTTTGGTGGGATCTTCATTCATGCATATCTTCATGAGTTTGCAGATGTGGGGAGAGATCCCTGGAGGTATGGAAACCCGCATCCCTTCTAGAGCGATCTGCATCCCGCACTCCATGTTGGAAAGATCGGAAAACGGGACCTCACGTGTCACCATCTCCCACAGAAGGATAGAGAAGCTCCACATATCAGCAGATTTTCGGTTGATGTTTTCGTGCTTCCGCTGAAGTGCTTCTGGTGCCATCCATGCAGTGTTATGCAGCTTGTTTGGTTCTTGAAAGGAGAATTTGACGTCTGCCATATTGATCTTGCACTGCATTCCATCTTCAATCATAATGTGCTTGCTGTTAATGTGGAGACGGGGAATGATGGGTTCAAGGGAATGAAGGAATGACATGCCATTTGCGATGTCTGTGGCGAATAGCACAGCCCTCGAGTGATCAACAGTGACAGTTGATTCATGAAGTACGTGGTAAAGAGAACCCCCCATTACATATCCACTAATTGTAGCGAGATTTTTAGGAGAGTTAACAATACCCATGACTGGAAGAACATTGGGATGAGAAAATATTCTCAAACGAAGGTACTCCTCATGAAACTCTCGCATTTTCCTGGATGTTATGTCTCGAACTTTTAATATCTTGGCAACAATTTCTTGCTGGCCCCATCTTCCTCTCCAGGTTTCACCAGAGTGGGTTGAAGCAATCTTTCCTTTCAGATTTAGCTTTGTTAGTTCCACATTTTCATGATGGAGGGTTTCATTTTTCGCTCTCGTTCTTGTGGTTCCTTTCCATACATTTTGATTATAAGCAATTTGATTAAGATCCTGCCCCAGAGAAGCAGCCATTTCAGTGAGCTTTCTCGCCAACATTGGCCTTGCTTTAGAAACCGACGACTGCCCGAACTTATTACAGATTCCCACTGTAGCTCCATTAGTAACCAACTCTTCAGCGCATGCTGCATGTTGACCAAAACAAGCATAGTGTAGCGGTGTATTACCATGCTCATTAATTGCATTGACATCAGCATTGTACTTGATTATTTTCTTAAGGATTTCAAAGTGACCCATTTGAGCAGCGTTATGCAAGGGGGTATCGTCTCCCATGTTTGCCGCATTAATTCGTGCACCACGGTTAAGCAATATTTCAACGATATGCATATGACCTTCACGACATGCCCAATGTAACGGACTAAATAGGTGGTCATCTCCTTGGTTTAGATCATTTTCTGTGTTATCCAGCCAGACTTTGACAGCCACTAAATTTCCGTCTCGGCAATGAGAGAAAATATCATTCATTATGTTTACCAGCAAACAAAATTATACTGTTTAATCTAAACTGCACGAAAAAAATATATATTAGACAGAGAGATTTAATATTTAGGGATAATATGTAAATTGTCTGGTAATTAAACTTATACTATTACTGTACAATTTTAACTAAATGTTTTAAATTCTTTTTCACCGCCAAAACAAATGACAAAATCCCAATTTTGCTTTATCACTGCCACAAAGATCACTCCAAAATTGCAAGTCAACTGGCACAACAACGCGAAGACTCGCCCACTTTATATGTCAGCCATAGAAATCCAAATATGCCGAAATTATGTTGAAGCCTCTTCTGATCAAGCGATTACGCTACGCGCGTTTATGGCCTTATCAAGAATGCGCGCATATTTAGCGTCATTTTAAGCAGAGTCGTATAAACACCGAGTAGTCCAACTGCCGTCTATGTGTGTCCAAAATAGAGCAAACGTAGTGATTTTGGCAATGGGTTTAAACGAACTTGTTAAGTTTTGTTTGTGTTTTCCTATTGTGGGATGGTGTAAAACAGCTTCTATTTACCTTACCAAACATTTTTTAGAAAAAATGTATAAATTTAGCCGCATTAAATGACTAAAATGTCGCAAATCAACCGCTTCTAATTCTAATTTTTGACTTTTTTTGACACAGAAAACAAATAACACATGTTTTTTACATTTTTCAACCTTTAAATTTGTTTTTAGGCCCAAGTTTTTCTGTAATTTACCGAAAAACATACATTTTCCCTATACCTACTGTGTTATTTTGGAACCAAATTGCCGTTCAATTTGTGTTTTACGTAACAATGGGTTGGACTACTCGGTATTTCTATGGCTCTGATTTTAAGAATGTATAAGTTATAACAACAAAGAAAGCAAAGATTGCTGCATACCGACAATTTAGTTGCGGTAAACACATTGTAAAATAATGACATATTGTAAAATAAGGAATTTGAAAATGTGCTGACCAACTTTTCGAATGTACACATCGCACGCGACTTGTCGAATTTTCGTTCATGAAGTTGATGTGTAATATAAACCTGCCTTGACACATCCTAATTTGCGTGAGTAAATGACACTTATGTTACCACGCGGATAATACGGTTATTATTTAAGCTCAAAGGAACATATTAAAGCCACAGAAATAAAAAAGAATAGAACGCGCAACTGCCCAAAAACGTGATATATTCTTTTTTCTATTCACGTGACCGCCAACTCTGTCCCCATTTCGCTTGGTCTCCATTGTAAAATATAGGCGTATAGTAGTTTTAAGGGTTTTAGCTGTTTATTTTAAAAACTACACAAACTATTCAAGTTTATTAGGCCAGTTTAGTTGTTTGGTAGGTTAACGCTTACAGTTTACCACTTGTTTAGGAAATTTAAATATTAAATAAATTTAATTAAAAACCCTCAAAAAACGTGTTGTTAGATATGTGTATATATTAGAAAATAGTTGTTTTACACTATGACTTGAAATTAAGTCAAAACACGAAGAAAAACTACATAAAATGCCCTTGATTCCATTGACTTAAATAGTAAACGGGAACGACCCGCGAAAGAGAGAGAGTGTATCAGCTCTCTCTTTTGCCGACATTGGAGATGCGCGTTCTATTCTTTTTTAGTTCTGTGATTAAAGCACACACGAAGGTATTTAAAGCACACACAGCACACACGAAGGATATTTAGTTATTATGTGTCAAAGGTGTCCCATCTTCCCCCACCCTACTATATGTATTATCTATTTATAAACAATAGACAAGTTAGTTTCTTAACTTGTGATTTCTATGGGCATTGATGTGGAGCAGCACCCAGCTTGTTACCCGGTATCATTTGGTTACAATACAATAAGCGCCCCATACCAATTCTCCAGTGGTGGCAGTCACGTGCGTTCTTTTACACTGACAATATTTTACAAAAATTAAATCGTGTTGTACAGATTAATAGACATTATACCACACAAATTCACATTAACTTTTACAGTACGAAATCAACATAAATTAAACACAGAAATAATTAGTGAACACGTTTATTGATGAAGTTGACTATCAGGCTGGGGTTGGGGAGGATTCATGTTTAGCTGGTTGTACGGTGGGGGATTCCAAACGGTTTTCTCCGGGTATTCGGTAGAATAAGGCGGTGGCATGTATGCGCTGTTTTGAGAGTAGCTAGGTGGCGGATGTGGGTAATTAGACGAGTATGCTGTAAAAAATATATATTAATTAAAGTAGGGTGGGAGAAGATGGGACACCTTTTCATTCTACTTTCTCGTCCCATTTGGGAGTAATATAGGAACATTCAATAAATTATAAAACCGAATCCTCACGACTGGTATAACCCGTTGTTATTGTTTAACATCGCCACG
>NW_004190785.1:7188-7892 GCF_000224145.3 Ciona intestinalis
GTCGCCAAGGGGGGGCCTGAGAGGCCATGGCCCCCACCAAATTTTGAGTTTTACAGTAATGTTATTGGTAAAAAAATAAAATACAGTGTTACACATGCTAAACAGTGATGTTCAAATGGGGGATCTCGATCCGGTTCCGGATCTTTTTTCAAATTAAAAGAAAAAAAAGAAAACATTTAAGCCTGTTTTTAAATTTCTTACACATGCTAAATGATGAGGTGCCAATCCTTTTATGACGCAAATAACCGCCGTGTGAAATGCTATTATGTCGTAATTAGTTGCCAGGTCAAACAATCGCTATTATGATGGATGAACTCACGTGTGAATCCATACTATTTCGTAATAAACAGTCTACCTGCTAGCTAAGAAAAACAAATCTCAAGATTTGTGACAAAAATGGCAGGCAACGAATGGAGTTTTAAATGTAGTTGTAGATCGTTGTGTTTTCATACGGCGTAATTGTGAAAAATAAATGCCATTCACCCGTGTTTTGTGTTGTAATTAGGAGGTTTTTCAAACCCAAAATACAACCGTAAAACATTTGGCCCCCACCAAAATTTCAGGCTAGCTACGCCCTTGCTTTAAACAGGTAAAAAAATGCGAAATAGTAAGGTGCTATGTTTTAATGCTCGCTAAATCGTAGTAAAGCCAATGATTTTTTTTGTTTGCGTGTGCGAACGATTAAACTAGTTTCATAGCTTCAT
>NW_004190786.1:0-6021 GCF_000224145.3 Ciona intestinalis
ATTAATCTTTCTACATCATCTTTCAGAACTTTAATGTCGTCACGCGTGCTATCATGCTGTTTTATCCAACGTTCGACGTCTTTGAGAATGTGGTTGGTGCAAAATACGTTAGTCAGTTTGGGAAAGAGCTTCTTCAAACTTCCCGTTAATCCCTTTTCTCTATCCGTAATAAACGGAACGTGGTTTGACTTGTTCAATGCAATTGCTGGAAGGATTTCGGACAGAAACAATTTATGGTGTTTTATGAATTTCCGGCTATGCAGGAAAAAGGCCACAGGGAAAATGGGGTCGCCGTCAGTTTTATGAATTTCCGGCTATGTAGGAAAAAGGCCACAGGGAAAATGGGGTCGCCGTCAAACAAGACATTTCTGGCAACAATTATGGAAACATAAAAGTCTCCCAAACAAAATATGGTATCGTATGAAACAGATTGTTTGAGCTCACGATTTTGCGTGGATAAATTTACTAGCTCTTTGGTTGTCGTAATTACCTTGTCTGATGCCAAAAATATTAGGAGTTCTGGATATGCTGTAAAATTTTTAACAAAGGTTTTAGTTTGAATGGCAAATTCAATTGCGCTGAAATATTCATGGTGAGTTATCCGACGCTTGACCGCTTCATTGTACTGCACGTTCTGACAATGTTTCCTATCACGTGAAATTTACTAGCTCTTTGGTTGTCGTAATTACCTTGTCTGATGCCAAAAATATTAGGAGTTCTGGATATGCTGTAAAATTTTTAACAAAGGTTTTAGTTTGAATGGCAAATTCAATTGCGCTGAAATATTCATGGTGAGTTATCCGACGCTTGATGCTTCATTGTACTGAGCGATCGACAGTGTTTCCGTCACGTGGCTGGATGCGTTACTGTGTCCCAGGGATAACAACTTTGAAAATCTGCATGTTCCGATACCCCTTCTTCGTCAATGGAGCTTTGATCGTCGGCTGGGTATGTAAAAGAGATGTCACTTATAGCAGACATTTGAGACAAATTCAACATATTATCAAATTCCACTGCCTTCTTTTTGTGGGTGGACGTGATGTTCTTGGCAAGTGAGCGATCGATCGGTCGTTCTGCGTCAGGTGCTGGATTCACGCCGTGTGTCCCAGGGATAACAACTTTGAAAATCTGCATGTTCCGATACCCCTTCTTCGTCAATGGAGCTTTGATCGTCGGCTGGGTATGTAAAAGAGATGTCACTTATAGCAGACATTTGAGACAAATTCAAACATATTATCAAATTCCACTGCCTTCTTTTTGTGGGTGGACGTGATGTTCTTGGCAAGTGAGCGATCGATCGGTCGTTCTGCGTCAGGTGCTGGATTCACGCCGTAATCGTAGTCCTTCGGCCTGGGACGTTCTCTGCCTGATTTTGTTTCTTTGTTGCGACTTTTTCTTATCATCTGTGATAAAGAATACGTTGAAGTGTCTCGAGTTTGACTTTATGGCAACTGCAAAGACATTTGTATAAACCTTTTGCCCTGCTTTATATATCTGGTATGATTTTAACCAAACAAGAAAATGTCCCTGCGACACGTTCTGAGATAAACTGTAAGTTAGAACTGGTATTGAACCTACCAACAAGTGCTAACTGCATTCAAAATGAAGGAAATCCATTCATAAAACCGTGACGTAACAATGTATTATAATGGGCATTATTCGCGTCAATAGACCTCTTATTTTCTGAGCAGTTTCGGTGTATTGAGTAGTAGGCCATGTGTGAGACGATAATGTTGTCCTTTCTCCACAGTTGGTACAATTGCTGGTTCCTTCGTCAGCATTTCTTGCACAATATTTTCCAAGTTTACGATGGCGGGTAAAGAGATATTTTTTCTTGGTATTACGTAACTTTGAAATCGTTTCTATAGTTGGTAATCACCAAAACCGGACTTTCCCCTTTCGAATTCATACATGTAATAATCCTGCATTTGTTGAAAGGCCAGCATCATCGAATCGGTAGGCAATTCTTTATGATCCGTCATTGACTTTTTAATGACGTGGTTCATTGACTCACTAATGTTATTTGTCACCACTCCATTTTGGAATGCTGCAAACTTCCCGGTGACGAACTTGCAAGCATGCTCTATTAAATCGTTGTGAAGATTCTTTTTGTAGTAATCCTTAAATATCTGTGTCCAGTTGCTTGAAAATGTTTCATAAAGCGTATCATATGTTTCCTTTGTTGGTGAGTTAATTAATCTTTCTACATCATCTTTCAGAACTTTAATGTCGTCACGCGTGCTATCATGCTGTTTTATCCAACGTTCGACGTCTTTGAGAATGTGGTTGGTGCAAAATACGTTAGTCAGTTTGGGAAAGAGCTTCTTCAAACTTCCCGTTAATCCCTTTTCTCTATCCGTAATAAACGGAACGTGGTTTGACTTGTTCAATGCAATTGCTGGAAGGATTTCGGACAGAAACAATTTATGGTGTTTTATGAATTTCCGGCTATGCAGGAAAAAGGCCACAGGGAAAATGGGGTCGCCGTCAAACAAGACATTTCTGGCAACAATTATGGAAACATAAAAGTCTCCCAAACAAAATATGGTATCGTATGAAACAGATTGTTTGAGCTCGCGATTTTGCGTGGATAAATTTACTAGCTCTTTGGTTGTCGTAATTACCTTGTCTGATGCCAAAAATATTAGGAGTTCTGGATATGCTGTAAAATTTTTAACAAAGGTTTTAGTTTGAATGGCAAATTTATTCATGGTGAGTTATCCGACGCTTGACCGCTTCATTGTACTGCACGTTCTGACAATGTTTCCTATCACGTGGCCGATCAACGATCCGCCGGTCCTCCGCTCTTTTCCGTCTGCAGTTCAGTATACACTTTAATTGGTTTCTTTACTTTAGTTTCGGTACCAATTCGATCTATGACTGTCTTCATTGTTGGAAAATAAATTCCTGTTTTGCTTTTCGCATTACCATGAACGGTATCTGAGTATATTGACGAGTCGCCAAAATAATGTACCAAGCATACTGGTGTAGAATCTGTCTGTGTGGCGTTAAGTAGCGTAAAAACATGCCTTTGAAAGCCATCACATGTCACTCTGCCTTCTTTTCAGGATGCTTAAGTTTGTAATACCTCCGCAAAATTCCAAGGCCTAAATTTTTATAGCATCCCACATAGACAAATCGATATTGATCGCAATTAAAATCGTTTTTTGATCTTTCAGATGTTCCTTGAAAATAATACCCATATCCTACTGGTGGTTGGACGGCAGGAACATTGCTAATTTGGGTGTTTTAGCAACTTAGCCGCATCTTCCAGTAGTAATGAGTCATTTTCCAAATTGATTAAATAATCAGTCATTTTAAAACGTTGCAAATATAAGACTATGCTCATATGTCCTTATAATTACATGCAAACAAACCACAATCATCAAACACAAAACAAACATCATCGGTAAAATAGCTGACAAAATGTTTTACCTGTACAACAAACCTCTCACTCTGGCTGCAATAAAAACTGCCTCGCACTTACGATTTCGCAAACAACTGAACTTCTGATGCGTTGCTTTTGGTAAGAGAAATGGCTAAAGCTCATATTATTTTTACACAATTTTAATCAGATCTCACATCACGCATGTCAGAAGTTCAGAACGACTGTTATCTAGCTCAGCATGGTTTTTCCGAATTGGTATGGGCGATTTCGCGTAAACAGATCCATTATGACGTCGCTTTCTAACTTGATGTGCAGGGTCAAACCAACGAAACAAAAGAATCATTTCCGTACTCCCAACTCCCACAAAACAATTTAGGGCCCAGTAATGTCTTATTGATTGCATTTTACATATTCGAGACTCATTGGGGCCGTCTGTACTCCCGTAAGTTTCCCGTAACCGGTAAATACCTAAAACAAGCATAAAACACATTCCCGCAATTGGTGTAGGCTTGTGAAACAAGCATAAAAAACACATTCCCGTAATTTTCCCGTAACTGGTAAATACCTAAAACAAGCATAAAACACATTCCCGTAACTGTAACATGCTTAAAACAAGCATAAAACACATTCCCGTAACTGGTAAATACCTAAAACAAGCATAAAACACATTCCCGTAATTGGTGTAGGCTTGTGAAACAAGCATAAAAAACACATTCCCGTAATTTTCCCGTAACTGGTAAATACCTAAAACAAGCATAAAACACATTCCCGTAACTGTAACATGCTTAAAACAAGCATAAAACACATTCCCGTAAATTTCCCGTAACTGGTAAATACCTAAAACAAGCTTAAAAACACATTCCCGTAAATTTCCCGTAACTGGTAAATACCTAAAACAAGCTTAAAAACACATTCCCGTAAATTAGTATTACCCCGCTATTGATTGGCGTTTATCGTGGCGACTTCGAACCTTTTTTACTTGTGTTTCCGTGCAAAGCAATGTGGCGAACAGTTAAAATGCAGTGTCCGTTTATGCTCACTTTAATTGAAAGTTTTTGCATACAACAGGCTGCTGCTCTTTCGTTGGTAGCGATCAATGAAAAGAAAGGTCAAAAAAATATGTTTGTTTATCGAGTTCTTATCTTCGCAATTCTTATTTATAGTTTATATTTTAAAACGCCAGTACTAAATTAGTGTAGAAAGTTTACTAAGCGAGCATACGCATGATGTTAAACGATTATGTGAGATTTAAAGACCAGGCAAGTTCTATCATATAATTATATGGCAAGATTAAGACATTGTTGTCACTATATTACTATATATAGCAGAGTGGGAGAAGATGGGACACTTTGTCATACGAGATCTTTTTTTTAATTTTCGTTTTACGAACCCCCATTTAATGATAATCAGGAAAATATTGTTAGAGAATTATTTTACAGTATTATATCACGACTTAATAAATCACGCGATTACTGTTTTTGAATATTAAAAACTTATGTAATAGAAACAGTATATTTTGAACAAGTTAAAAAATGCAAAATAGAAAAGTGCTTATTCCGAATGCTCGATTATTGAGATTCAACCAATCGCGGCGATGCTTAATGGTTGCTTCAGGGAGATATGGCGGGTTGACGAGGAGGAGAGTTATTGGCGACGAGGATGGGATCTTCAACCAACTGACCGAGGAACACGCAGTTTGGTATTGAAGATATTCAAGTTTGCCTAAAGATGGGATCTTCAACCAACTGACCGAGGAACACGCAGTTTGGTATTGAAGACATTTCAGTTTGCCTAAAGATGGAACAAGTTACGAAGCCGATTCCAGAACGGTTGAAACAACAACAAAGGTGTCATGGTGTACTGCTGCCTTTGAGTTCATCCATCACATGGAATTTGGGCAAGAACGAAGAGGCCGAGAGGCCGGCTAAATATCAACGTGTCAAAATGACGACGCGAGCGAGAGGCAAACTTCTCAAATTATCAACGTGTCAAAATGTCTGACGCGGAGGCCGGGAGGCCAATTATCAAGGTGTCAAAATGACTGACAACCAGCCAGCGCAACTACAGCCAAGTCCAGAAAGACAGCCAAGTCCAGAAAGAGGCTATTTCTATAATCTTCGCGCTGAAGAAATTTTATCAATACAAGATTGAACATTACCGGTTGGGGATGATGCAGACTTTGACGAGGAGGAAAGTGCACAAGTCACTTACAGTTTGTGCAATTACCAGTCGAAGCGTTACGCAAGTTCAACCCACCGATTCGACATACTGATTCGAGCATTTCGGCTACCCACACACTATTGTTTTGGACAATGCTCAGGCTTTTATGCCTGCTGAGTTTCAGCACAGAGGGGCATCGTTCACTTGACGGGAGCACCACATTTTCCTGCAACAAATGGCGCTGCGGAGAGATTGGTCAATGAAGTCTCCCGAGCACAGAGGGGCATCGTTCACTTGACGGGAGCACCACATTTCCTGCAACAAATGGCGCTGCGGAGAGATTGGTCAATGAAGTCTCCCGAGCACAGAGGGGCATCGTTCACTTGACGGGAGCACCACATTTCCCTGCAACAAATGGCGCTGCGGAGAGATTGGTCAATGAAGTCTCCCGAGCACAGAGGGCATCGTTCACT
>NW_004190786.1:7056-7849 GCF_000224145.3 Ciona intestinalis
GCTTTCTTATATCTATTTCATCTCAAACCTCAACGTCGTTAAATGAACAGCTTAAAACTCGGAAGTTACAAAAGGCTTGATTTTAGTAAGAAATTTATAATTTAAGCGTATTCTATGCACTGACAGGTTTGCGAGTTACACCGTACATAATAAAGTATATTGCTACGTCAAAAAAATCAAAATGACGTAGGTGTTTGACGTACGTAGGTGTTTGACGTCACAATAGTCACATTATTTTATAATCGTTTTCTTAACCTAAAAATTGTAACTGTTCAATAACTTCGGTCGCTGCTATCGAATTTTAAGGTTGTCAATAGATTCATCTAAGTTGATAAGTGACCACCAATTCTGGAAAGACGGCCATTTGACATCTGTTTTATTCCGAAATGGCACGGTTTCTCACACAAAATGATTTCACTTCGTCTCTCCACCATTTCCCTACCGTCCCTCCGCTTATTTGGGGTAAAAAATAGTTTCCCTCCGCCCCTCCACCAGTTTCCCTACCGTCCCTCCGCTATTTGGGGTAAAAATAGTTTTCCTCCGTCTCTCCACTAGTTTCCCTCCCATCTTCCCCCACGATCCTATATACAGAATGCAAAAAAATAAAATCGAAGCTGTTTAGCGCCTAAATAGGACGACGTATTTAAGCAGAAAATAAGATTGACGAAGAAGAACGTGCATATATATAAGATATTACAATAACGCAACGGTAGTATATATTATTTTAAATTAGCGGCGGCGAAAAATATTTTTTGCAAGATTGTAAAGACTAAGCAGCGAATTTACGGTGCAT
>NW_004190787.1:0-5059 GCF_000224145.3 Ciona intestinalis
CAAGTTTTAAAAGTTAAGATTGCACTTCCAAGTTGGTTTCAAAATTGTTTGAACCTAAATTTTTCTTAGGCAAAACAAAGTGTGAATCCATAGTTGTTAACGTTATTGCCCCATGTCCACTGACGAACTTCGCAAGGAGTTGAATCCTAGTTAACTTCGTTACCGTTACAATCGATGCATCCAACAGGAAAGAAGTAAAACTTGTTCCCATTGTAGTTCGATACTTTCTACCTGAAACTGGCGTTAAAGTGAAGCTGTTGCAATTGAAATCTGTTTCTGGAGAAACCGCTGCAACTAAGTGAATACCTGCTCTCGGTTCTTGACCGTACAGGACTCAAGGAGAAACTAATTGGATTCGGGTTACCGTCGCCCATTTTCCGCATATTTTGGCAACCTTTGGGTGATTGTTTGTTTTCCAGTTTTCAAAGTAGACGTGTTTAGCCATCCGTTTTTTATTTCATTGAAGTTTCTATGAAATCCAAAGCTCATGTTATTTACTTTGCCCCATTTGTTTTTTTTTCTTCAAGGTTTTTTATTTTATTTTCATCCACTAAGCATAGAACTGGATGAAGTGTTACCACTTCCAGGGGGTGGGTAGATGTGCCGTCACTGTCATGATATTCCCGTTTTCAGATGTAAAGTTTTCTGTTTATCCCATAGAACTGGATGAAGTGTTACCACTTCCAGGGGGTGGGTAGATGTGCCGTCACTGTCATGATATTCCCGTTTTCAGATGAAAAAAAGTCGACGATTTTTAATAATTTATTGTTGCAGTACCTACTACCAATAAATTAAACAAATAAAATCATTCATTTGACATATGTCATACTTGTTAAAAGAGCAACATTATATGTCATACTTGTTAAAAGAGCAACATTTCAATTATTTATTCAGAATTAGTTAGAAATTAAATGAAAAGATAGTTTGGATTATAAGCAGAAGAATAAAGGAGAAGGTGTAGCAGAAACAGTAAGACAAAAAGGACAGATGGAAGGACAAGGAAGGGAGTGGTTTACTGCAGCGCTATAAATTGCTCAAAAAATAAAGTAGACAACCAAAATTTAATTTTTTTTAAGGTGCCGAAAGAAAGATTGAGGTATATTTTAAAAGGGCGAGTGAATTTATATATATTCATGATATGTTACAATGCTTTAGATCGAGAAAGTGGGTAATATGTAGCAGAAGGAAGGATCTGGATGGTAAAACACCAGAGTACCTGAGCAACAACATTCGCTTCTGTGAAGCGCACTTTGAACCGTTTATGTTTTTTGCGGGTACTCGTCGGCTGAAACGATCTGCCTATCCCACTTTATTCAGTGTTCCGAATCCCCCTCCACGCGCGAACCTATTCGACCACGATGCTGATCCTCAAGCATCATTGTTTACTCATGCTGACCATTCATACGGTATGATATCAACATCATAGGTAGATTGCGTTAATGTATTATTACCATTTTTTATGTAATGACAGCTTCAAAACTTGTTATTTCTGGAAAACTGACTCCAGCACCTAAACCAACAGCACCATCTGCAACTAATAACAGCATAGATCTGAATGGTAAGTTATTAGTCCATCACAAGTTGAAAACCAAACACAGAAGACTAAACACTTTTTAAAGCATAGCCTTTATATAGCATATGTAATCGAAATAGATTACTTTTGTAGGTAAAACTCAAACAAAAATCGGTGGCAAAATATGCATTCTGGTGAAAACTGAAATAGGAAATGTGTTAACTGTACCTTATAAGTTGTTTTTGAACTAATTGCATTTGCTTATGCTGCCAAATTTGCTATTAATAGAACAAAAAATATGCTATTTGTGTTTTAGGACAAAGTAACAAAAGTACTGGCACACAAACTTGCCCAGCACATTGTCTAATTTAACTCCAAGAAAGCAGAGGATTAAAAAGTTGTTACAAAATCAAAAGAAAAAGATGAAACGTCTTTTTAATGATTCTCCAATTTCGCGACACACACAATTAAACAAAGTTTTAAACATGTTGCGAGATATTTTGCCATCAAATCAATTTAAATTTTTTCAAACACAAATCGCTTTGTTAAACAGACCAAAACATGGAAGAAAGGTATGATTCTTTCTTTAAAACTTTCGCAATATCTCTGTACCATTCAAGTAGAAATGCCTAATTTATGCTGGCCAAGATTTTTTGCTTGCCGTCCAAGACAACGTTGGTGTGTTGAGTTAATAAATTACCCCATGGTGCTGGATTTCTGGAATCTTCCTTTAAATTAATTGCAGCAAAAGTTCAAAGTCTGCCTGAACTTGGGAAAATTTGTAGTCTTGCCATTGATGAAATGGCCATTAAACCTCACTTTTGTTACGACTCTTCTCTTGACCAAATTAGTGGAACCGAAAACTTTGGAAATAATGACAGAACCAATTTAATTGCCACATCTGCTCTTGTTGTTATGGCAAAAGGTATATTTTCAAACTGGAAGCAACCACTTGGGTATGTGTTTGTTCATGGCAATTGTGATTCTGCTAAACTCAAACAAATTCTGCTAGCGTTTTAAAAAAAGCGATGGATATTGGACTGCAAGTGTGTTCCATTGTTTCTGACCAAGGCAGTAATTTTGAAAAACTTTCCAAATTGTTGAATGTATCACCGGAAGAGCCTTATTTTATCTTCAACGAAACTAATTTTTTTTACTTTTTTGATCCACCGCATCTGTTGAAAAGTGTTAGAAACAACCTAATGAAATACGACTTCCACTTTCGGGAACTATTTTATCTTCAACGAAACTATTTTTTTTTACTTTTTTGATCCACCACATCTGTTGAAAAGTATTAGAAACAACTTAATGAAATACGACTTCCACTTCCGGGAACAGATTGGCTGTTGGGGTGACATTGTGAGGTTTTATGAAAAAGATAAGATTCTACCAGTAAGAATTGCCCCAAAACTTAATCCCGCACATATCCAACCAACCAATTTTGAAAAGATGGGAGTGGCATTGGCTGCCCAAATATGCTCTCACAGTGTAGCATCTGGCATTTACACTCATGCTAATTTTGGCTCTCTTGATCAAAAGGCTTGTGGCACAGCTGAACTTCTTGAATTATTTGATAAACTTTTTGATTGTTTTAATAGCTCCACTTTAAAATGCTCCAAACTTTATCGAATGGCGATGAGAGAAAATTCTGGCCATATTCAAATATTCCGTGAAACTTTAGAAGTCTTGAACGAGATTGCAGTTGTTGATGCCAGTGAAAGTAATAGAAATGTAACGTTTCGAATTAAATGTCTAACCGGCTGGAAGATTAGCATAAATGCTATTTTGCAACTATGGGAATCATTGCATGAAAAGAGCAACATTTCGTATTTGTTTACTCGTCGCTTTAATCAGGATTGCTTGGAAAATTTTTTTGGATCCATTCGACAGCAAGGTGGTAACTCTGACAATCCAACACCAATACAGTTTATGCGTTCTTTTAAAAAGTTGTTCTTCCAAAATTTCTTGTCCGTGAATGAAGGAAATTGTGCTTCTGATTTTGACTCTGCTCTGGTGTCATTAAATAATGTGGCTCCACACACCAATCTCTCAGCACCAGCCATCAATTTTGATTCTCCCACAAATGCCAACCCAAATTTTCCAGTTGATTTCGATTTTTGACATCTTCCGATTAATCAAAATATGATTTCAACTAATGCTTTACGACAGCAGTAAGGGCATATTTGGTGGTCTAACGGTTCCAAAACAGAACTTCTTTGACTATGTATGCAATTTAGAACAGGGTTTTATGTCATTTTTATCCAAACATATGTATTCCATTAATATTGGAAACAAGCTTCATGAAAACCTAATTGCAATTAATACACCGATTTTATGTGAAGAATTTCCTAAACACTATCTCCTAAAATTGTTTATAAAAATGAGAATTCATTACGCTCTTAAATTTGGAAACAGAAACCTTAAAGCAGAACCTAGAAAACACCATACATATTTTAAAGTATGTGGTTTATAACTTCTTTTTTATTTAGGTTCCGTAGTGTTGTGCTTCTGTTTAGTTTTAATTGTTTGATATTTGTTTCAGTTTTAATTCCGAACAATTATTTTTTAATATTCATGCCAGTTTTTATTTTAAGTTTAATTGTGCTAATATGTTGTGTTTTTATTCCTAATATATTCTTTTGGCCGTTGCTACCAAAACTGTCGTATATGATGCTTAGTTGGTTACACTTCTTTTTCTAAAAATGACTTTCTTCTGAGTTTTGGGGCATTAAACTGTTTTAAATTATAAATTAAATTACTGTTACATTAAATTTATTCTTAGAAAAAGTTATTATTACATTAAACATATTAGGAATATAAGAAAACATACATATTAGGAATATAAGAAAACATACATATTAGGGAATTTTCTACGGATAATGTCGACCAAAAATTTACCCCTATTAAATGACTAAAATGTCACAAATCAACCGCTCCTAATTCCATTTTTTGACTTTTTTGAAACAGAAAACAAATAACACTTGTTTTTTACACTTTTTAACCTTTAAATTTGTTTTTAGCCTCAAGTTTTTCTCTAATTTACCGAAATACATGCATTTTCCCTATACCTACTGTGTTATTTTGGACACAAATTGCCGTTCAATTTCTCTTTTACGTAACAATGGGTTGGACTACTCGGTATTTCTATGGCTCTGACTGACACAATAGCCTTCAAATAGTGTTTACTTTTTTCCTGAGCTCTGGTGTAAACATTTTTCGCGATAAAACGCCTGACTGACTATTTACGCTTGTCGCCCACCTGAATGTGCAGTCTATACGCATACGGTATATATGCGGGTTTGTCACTTTTCTATTTGGTAATCTATATTAAATATTGTTTTTATTATTTTTAATCTTTATTTAAAGAAGCTGCGAGTAACACCAGGTAGTAACTTGATTTTTGCGCAGGATTAGCCTATTTACTGCACAACAAAATTGTTTAAATGGAAAACGAAATTGCATCTAACTGGCTGCATCTTCCCAAAGAAATTTTTGATGAACTAACGTTCAGTGACTTAGATCCGAACCTGTACTCTTACAAAGAAG
>NW_004190787.1:5109-7986 GCF_000224145.3 Ciona intestinalis
GATCCGACCTGGTCTTTTGCAAATGAGATCCAACCGTAGAATAAACCAGTTTATGTCTCATTATCTGATTTAACTGTCAGCAAGGGTTTATCTTTGATACAGGAGTGGTTTGTTCATTACTCAAAGTTTCACGATCAGGCATTTTTAATGAGAGAATACACAAAGGTGTGCTGTGAAGCGAAAAGTTTATTTATAGAAGAGGAATTCAAAGCTCCAAAACAATTGCTAGATATCGTAACAACTATAATAACACAGTACAAAGAAAGCAGCGATGAATTAAGTCAGACTGCTATGATAAGCAATATGGAATTGGACACATTAGAGTATTTGGGAGGTTATGTTTTGTACAAAGCAAAAAACAAGTTCACAAATGGAAATACAATTATTAAAAAGTTATCTGCAAGTCAACCTCAAGGTCAGCTAATTTTATTAATGGAGCAAAAAAGTGGCAGCCTTGTATGTCCTTGACAAGAGTTTTTACAGCTGTTGTCGAGCACATAGCTGCTGAAATGTTCAAAAGGAAGCTTTAGACCAGCTAACAAGATAGATTTTGTTAGTGTTGTGAATGGTTTGCAATGATCTATATTATGGAAGTTTCAAAATAAACATATGTGATATGTTAGAAGATGATGTGGATGAAGAAGAAGTTTCGAATGTATTTTATTATTGTGTGGATTTATTTATTCGTTGCTTATCATATACATTTGCAAAAAAGCTATTTGCTAAAATATTTCAAAACTCAAGTAAGCAATCTAAAGGGTTACGAGGTGATCTGAAAAACAAAATAAAATAATTTTTTGACACATGTGTCTTTTGCATATAAACTGTACATCAGCCGTTCTCACTGATTAACTTTAACCCATTAGGAAATTATGCCCTTACCGAGATCAAAATATTTCTAAAATTGTTTGAAATGTTCAATTGAAATAAAATATATATATACATTAAATAACTCCAAACCAGTTCATAAAAATCTGTACATGAGAGATTCATAACCAAACTATGAACCTACTTCCATTTCTTCCTGGCTAGTGGTGTTTCACAAACATTTGTCCAGGCATTCACTTTGCCAAAAGTTGTGTTTCCACCTTTGACCTTTTTTATTACCTTTCTGATGATAATATGTTGTATTGCAACTGCAGCTTGATTCACATCTGGGTCATTTGATCGGGACCCATGATTGCGCTAAAATTACATACACCTGTATCATGTGTTTTACCTTAAAACATAAAAATGTGCACACATACCAAGTTACCAAAAAAAGCCTCGATCACATCTTGGGTGAATGATCCAAGGGGCACTGAGTTGCAGTGGGTAAGCAAAAGCCTCCTGCTAAGGCAAATATATTCTTTTCTTCTCTTTAGTTTCGTCTACTTCTTTCTGGCGTAAAATCATATATTTAGATTAAATCGTATTTACATAACAGTGATAACACATCACGTACCATCCAGTTCATTAAGTATGTTAAGAATTCTTTTTCCAACCAGTCCAAACGTTCATCCTGAACACTCCTGATAGAATTGTAATGGCCTCAATTAATTATATCAAACCATCTACAAAAAGAAAGATTTACATAAGTAGTACTTCACTTAAAGTTTGTTAAGCTGTTACCGTGTGCAAACAATAAAACAAATTTTGCAGTTCCAATCGCACCATCAATTAAATGAAGACACTTTCCAACCTTCCAACTGAGGATATCTCTGGCTAAGCTGACTTTCACCTGCAAATGGCAATGCATTTACAACACAATCTAGATAAATTAATATTTCACATACTTTACTGTAAAGATTGGGCTTCATGTGGGCTTCTGTAAGCAGACTCTGTTGCTCTTTTTTATAAAGATCCTGTATATGACTGCACAATAGGTTTTGCTTTTTTACACACAAAGCGAACTCCTCCTGGCTTGGAAGATAGCAGGGAATTTCTTGTGGTCTTGATACAAAAATTTTTGTAACGAAATACAAAGATATGTTATCATAAATTATACATAAAATAGATACAATCCTAACTTTAATAAGTGAGAGGGATCTGAACAAAGAAAAATCGGTCTCCCTGTAGCATACGGATTTGGTGCCACATAAGGATTGCCCAGTGAAAATTTCGATAGGCATACAAGTTTAAAAAAAGTGCGGTTGGCTGAACAGCCATCACATATCACTGCATGTATCTGTACATTACGCGATTCACACTCCAACAAAAGATTCCAAAATAATTTTGACAAAGTCACTGCAGCGGTGGACTTGGTGGGATACCAAGCAAATGGTATTGATATCTCATGATAAAGTGAACGCAAATAAAACACTGCAAGCAATGTAAACATTATCATTACTGTTAAGTATAACTTCTTAAAAACATAGTTACCTAGAATATGACTAGCTATGATCAGAGCCATAGAAATACCGAGTAGTCCAACCCATTGTTACGTAAAACACAAATTGAACGGCAATTTGGGTCCAAAATAACACAGTAGGTATAGGGAAAATGTATGTTTTTCGGTAAATTACAGAAAAACTTGGGCCTAAAAACAAATTTAAAGGTTGAAAAATGTAAAAAACATGTGTTATTTGTTTTCTGTGTCAAAAAAAGTCAAAAATTAGAATTAGAAGCGGTTGATTTGCGACATTTTAGTCATTTAATGCGGCTAAATTTATACATTTTTTCTGTTACGTAAAACACAAATTGAACGGCAATTTGGGTCCAAAATAACACAGTAGGTATAGGGAAAATGTATGTTTTTCGGTAAATTACAGAAAAACTTGGGCCTAAAAACAAATTTAAAGGTTGAAAAATGTAAAAAACATGTGTTATTTGTTTTCTGTGTCAAAAAAAGTCAAAAATTAGAATTAGAAGCGGTTGATTTGCGACATAAATAGTCAT
>NW_004190788.1:0-7916 GCF_000224145.3 Ciona intestinalis
AATTAGTATAAATAATGTAATATTGGTCCTAATTTACCGCATAAAGTAGAATAAAAAGATTAGTGTGCAAAACCAATATCTAAAGCGTTTATTTCGCTTTAGAGATAACGTTGTTTTTTATCTGTATGACAGACCCCTTTTGAACGCGCTAGTTGCACCACTGGCTGCAAAAGTTATAAATACTTTTTAATTAAATAATTTTTATTGGAAATTACGAAACGAGACGTCTTTTTAACCGCAAACCACGTGCTCTGTAATATTTAAATTAGCGACGCTTTTCGACTGAATATGAACGCGTTCTCGTACGCCTTTCTCCTTGATGACGTCATAGGTGCTCGGGTTCGGGCTCGTGCCGAGCTTTTCGTTGAAGCTCGGCGCTCGGCGAACCCGAGCTTTTACAACTTCAGCACATCCCTACATCTTACCCTTTCCATTTAATGCCGCACACGTAATAGGCGTGGTTTTACTTGTTCTACATATACCTACTTTTAGCTAACATGGTATAATGTCGCAACCCCTACGTTTTTATAAAATCGACGCCACTGAATCTGCATAATACCTAAGTTGTATCACTAACACTGGCGTCGATTCCCAGAGGGGCGCGCCCCCGTGGTTTATGGTACATGTATTATTGCGTAACAACGCATTATCACGATCAATGCAAAAGCGAAATAAAATAACCGTTCGGTTTACGTTTGCGTCGTACTTTAGCCTTATATTTACCATGTTTTTATTGCTAGACGGTAGACTATTTCTTACGTGACAGGGATTCACACGTGGATTTTTTGCATCATAATAGCAATTGTTTGACCTGGCAATTGATCGCGAAATAATAGTAATTCACACGTTGATTGTTTGCGTCATAATAGGCTTTTACACGTTTATCATATAGCTTGTAGGAGGTTTAAAAACAGGCTGAATGTTTGCATTTTTTAAGTAAACCTTAATGTGTAAACCTTTTGTAGTTTAGCCTTCACCGGCATAGGAATTTAGCCTTTACGTGCGTCGGAATTTAGCCTTCACGCCTCGTAGTTTAGTCCTTACGTGCGTCGTATTTTAGTCTTCACGTGGGTCAGAATTTAGCCTTCACGTGCGTCTTGTTTAGCCTTCACGTGTAACGTAGTTTAGCCTTCACGTGTGTCTCAGCTCAGCCTTCTCGTGCATCGTGTTTTAGCCTTCACGTGTGTTGTAGTTTAGCCTTCACGTGTGTCGTGTTTTAGCCCTGTCGTAGTTTAGCCCTCACGTGTGTGGTGGGGTGCATCATAATAGCAATTGTTTGACAGGGCAATTGAATGCGAAATAATAGTAATTCACAGGTTGATTGTTTGCGTCATAACAGGCATTTACATGTTTAGGAGGTTTAAAATCAGGCTAAATGTTTGCGTTTTTTAGGTAAACCTTTTGTAGTTTAGCCTTCACGTGCATAGGAATTTAGCCTTTACATACTTTGTAGTTTAGTCTTTACGTGCGTCGTATTTCAGTCTTCACGTGCCTCGTAGTTTAGCCTTCACGTGCGTCGTGTTTAGTCTTCACGTGGACGTGTTTTAGCCTCCACGTGCGTCGTATTTCAGCCTTCATGTGTGTTATAGTTTAGCCTTCACGTGCGTCGTGTTTAACCTTCACGTGTGTCGTAGTTTAGCCTCCACGTGCGTCATATTTCAGCCTTCATGTGTGTTATAGTTTAGCCTTCACGTGCGTCGTGTTTAGCCTTCACGTGTGTCGTAGTTTAGCCTCCACGTGCGTCGTATTTCAGCCTTCATGTGTGTTATAGTTTAGCCTTCACGTGCGTCGTGTTTAACCTTCACGTGTGTCGTAGTTTAGCCTCCACGTGCGTCATATTTCAGCCTTCATGTGTGTTATAGTTTAGCCTTCACGTGCGTCGTGTTTAACCTTCACGTGTGTCGTAGTTTAGCCTCCACGTGCGTCATATTTCAGCCTTCACGTGTGTTATAGTTTAGCCTTCACGTGCGTCGTAGTTTAGCCTTCACGTGTGTCGTAGTTTAGCCTTCACGTGCGTCGTAGTTTAGCCTTCACGTATGTGGTAGTTTAGCCTTCACGTATGTCGTAGTTTAGCCTTCACGTGCATCGTAGTTTAGCCTTCACGTGCGTCATATTTCAGCCTTCATGTGTGTTATAGTTTAGCCTTCACGTATGTCGTAGTTTAGCCTTCACGTGCGTCGTAGTTTTGCCATCACGTGCGTCGTAGTTTAGCCTTTACGTGAGTCGTAGTTTAGCCTTCACGTGCGTCGTAGTTTAACCTTCACGTGCGTCGTAGTTTAACCTTTACGTGTGTCGTGTTTTAGGCTTCACGTGCATCCTAGTTAAGCATACACTGACATTTATTTCGCCCCCCTAAGATTGGTTTACAACGTGAAAAAATCGACGCCTATGATCACTAATACTTGTATTATTACCCTGTACTTTCATTATTAGGCTTTTTTCTTTAGATTAAGTTAAGTTGCTTTTGAAAACATTTTTTTGTTGCCCCACTATTTTTTTTTACCCCAAAGCGTGGGGAATAAAACAGCACAAAATTTCGAATAAAATTTCGAAATCATAGAAATCCTACAATCTTTTTTGGACATCAGGCATGTGGAATACTGTTCCTCCAGACTAAAAATATTGTATATATAATATATGTAAAATATTAAAGATCCTAATGGTAATCAAAATATTTTCCAGACATCAAAGTTCTATAATATTATTCCTACAAAAAAAAAATTAATGCATTATTAATATTTTTGAAAAAAACACATATTGTACCCAACCACATAAAACTTACATCATACACAGTTATTCCATTACTATAGGTAAATATAACATCCTCAGCATTTCTTCCAGGTCGAATTCCAACTAGATTTTGATCAGATTTTAGCAGCAATTGCTTCTTTTCAAACAAAGTCATGATTTACAGGTAAAATACTAAGCACCAAGGCAACTAAATCAGATGAGAATTGTGTAGGTTGCAAAGGTGCTTTGTCACTAATCAGTATAACTAATTAAAATTTAATTTTGGTGCGGCCAATTCGGAAACTAGTGTCTTAAGTTGGTGGTCACCAGATTACATAGGAAGATACTTCTCAGTAATGATTGCCAGAAGTTCCCCAGACGACCAGGGCATTCTGAAGGCGTTACAATAAAAAAAAAACTTGTAAATTAATCACAACGACTTATATGTGAATCGCTATTCGCAAAAATATTTTACCATGTAAAATGGATATTACAAAGACAATTTTCCAGACAAACGGCCAATGCGCGTTTCAGCAAAAAAGTATTTAGTGGACCCAGTCAACGTCACGTCAGGAAACGGCACTTGTGTCCGCCATTACAGAGCCCACAGAGCGTAAATCGCCTATACAAATGCATGGTCGGCGTGTGTTTATTTGGTTCTTGTAAGCGATACAAAGCTAGAAAACACGTATAGCGGTTGTTTTGACATTTAAAATATAATTTCTAATATAAATATTGTTATATTATATTAAACCTACGAATTAATGGGGAGTTAATTAGTATTTTGAATGGTTTTCAACGTATAGTATGGTTTAATAGGGTACTTTACGTTGGCGATTAATTCTAGCAGCAATCAGCATAGTTTACATAATAGTATGTGATCATACCTACGAATCTACAGAACCATTATATACTACGTTTATAATCCAACATGAGTGAACATGTAGCTCCAAACTGCTTAAATACTAGCAGATAAGGTGTTCGTGTTTTCCGATTTCATTAAGACCCGGAACGCAGAAAAGGTAATATTAACTCAAGCAGAGTACCAAAAATTGTAATTCAGTATTGTTTTTCTCAACGTCACTTCGATATTAGGCAAATTTTATAAAGATACCTCAAGTTTCGTTCCCGGGTATCCGTGTTAAGTTTGTAAGCCAAAAAGTAAAATCACGACAATTTACATGCAAAACTGCAACTAGATACACCAGTATATGTTAATGTTATGCGTTCTTGTTTGTATTTTTATGTTTTAAACATGTTCTTTTATGTTTTTGGTTGGTTTACTTGATATTTTCTATTTTTTTACTCTTGAATTGATTGAGTGTTCAATATAATTTGATTTTTGGGGAAAGTTTATTTATGTGATAAAATATAACATTAGTAGAACGTCATTTTTATGCGCAGAAGTGCTTGATTTTTAAAAAATCGCAATATTTAGACGAAAAACAGCACTCAGCAATAATAAAATGCTATACTGGCCAAAGTTAGCATAGACCAAGTTAGGAAATGGATTGTAAAACAAGGAGTTTTATTATCCATTGTCTCCGCGTCTATGATGTCATAGTCGCCGCCATTACGGAGCCCACGGCATAGCATTTTATCATTGCTGGGTGCTGTTTTTCGTTTAAATATTGCGATTTTTTAATAACCAAGCACTTCTGTACGTAAAAATGGCTTTCTACTAATGTTATATCTTATCACAATAAAAAATCTCACAAAAATAATCAACTTTTACCGAACACTCTATCGATTAAAGAGTATAAAAACAGAAAATATCAAGTTTACTAACCAAAAACATAAAAGAACATGTTTAAAATATAAAAATACAAACCAAAACGCATAACATTACCATAAACTGGTGAATCTAGCTGCAGTTTTGCATGTAAATTGCCGTGAGTTTACTTTTTGGCTCACAAACTTAACACGGATACCCGGGAACGAAACTTAAGGTATCTTTGTAAAATTTGCCTAATATCGAAGTGACATTGAGGAAAACAATACTGAGCTACTATTTTTGGTCCTCTGCTTGAATTAGTAAGCTACCTTTTCTGCGTTCCGGGTCTTTATGAAATACTAGTACTGAAGTAGTTTGGAGCTGCATGTTCACTTATGTTGGATTATAAATGTAGTAAAGAATGGCTCTGTAGATTCGTAGATATGATCATATATTATTATGTAAACTAAGCTGATTTCTGCTAGTCTAATCGCCAACGTAAAGTACCATGTTAAACCACACTGTACGTCGAAAACCAGTCAAAAAATACATATTATATATATACATTAAATACATATATTATATTATTATATATTATTATTACCCTGTTAAACCACACTGTACGTGGAAAACCAGTCAAAATATTAATTTACTCCACATTAATTACTAGATTTAATATTATATAACAAGATTTATATTAGAAATTATATTTAAAATGTTAAAACAACCGCTTTACGTGCTTTCTAGCTTTGTATCGCTTACAAGTTGTATCGCTTACAACAATTAAAATAAAATTACTTTTATTTTAATATTGCAAAATTTTTTGTAACAATTATAAATAAATTTGTTTACATTAATTCTACATTCTGCAACATTGCAATTCACGAGACTCTCTAGTCTTGTGCGGCCTCTTGAACCGCGTGTTCTTTGATCGGAAACCACGTGGTCTGTGCGATTTTGATTAGCGGCTCCTTCCGACTAAACCGAACGTGTTCGCGTGCGCCTTTTCTCCTTAATGACGTCATTAGCGCTCGGGGCCCAGGCTATTATCAATTGTCCACAGAAGCTTATTAAAGAAACTATAACGATTTGCACATTTTACATGTCTGGCTACAGGTGTTATATCATAAAACGAAATGTGAATTAAATATTCCAATTCAACCGTATTCATGACGAGACCAGTCGTCAATACAACATTTCACTCTGCCAACTTTGTAATTGGATAATATGTATATCATATGTAAAATCGAGTTTAACTTTTGATTGCATCTGGTCAATGGAGATGCGCCGCCTTTTATCGGCACTCGGCCGGCGTTGATTGACAGGTTTTTAATTAATTTCTTGGCTTGTAAAAATCGCTGAAATAAATGTACCAATAGAAACGATTCTAGATTTGCACCGGTTATACAATATCGGTTGTTTCACCACAGTAAATTAGGTTAAATAACGGCATCGAATATGCTGAACGGTCCTTTTCTCAGCTCAACTACACAGCACCATGCGTCAAGATTTTACAGTAGAAAGTGAGGGGGGTTAAAGCAAAATTTTTTTGAGCCTTTGGCGCAAATTACAACCCCTCCTTTCCACACGTTTATTTGCGCCGTTGGTTGTAGTAATCATGATTCAATAATATATGTCAAATTTTAACACATTCTTTTCAAATTAATTTCGTGATTGTCCCCATCGTAACGTTATATGTGCACGCAGTGGTGGTGCATTAAATAAGAGTACCGAATTTGAAAATTGGCAGGAGTGCGGCGCATGCCTGTACTCTACGCCAGTGCTGGCCTGCATATGTTTGTTTTGCTGGCCTGCATATATATTTTTTTGTTTTTGGGAATTTGTTGATATTAAAATAATTTAAAATTTTAAAGAATGTATCCGAAATAAATGGATGCAGTCACTAGCCTTAACATTACAACGAGTTGTAGCAAAATTAAACGCGATTACGCACACACGAGACAACGAATAGACGCAACGACGCACAGACGTAAATAACACGCAGGCGAAGTTTCGCACACGCTAAGTAACCGCCGCAATGCCGACACAATGTAGTTCATTGTTAAACGAGCATATTAACTTTTGCCGCCCTGACATATTGAAAGTTTTACGCCTATGTATCAAACAATTACTTTATGGTAGTTATGCAACACCTTCATTCTCCCAACGCATAAACTAGCCATTTTTGTACCCTGCGCGGTTACCTATAACGGTTGCGTGTTACGTCAGACAAGTGTTTACGTCACATTGAAAATCGCAAAATCGCCGATTGTTACGGTGTCGGTAACAATTCTATTATTGTGTGAAAATGTAATGTTTACTCAATTTCTACGTTTTAAATTTTGTCTAACGTCTACTTCCAAAGCTGCTTTTCTCCAAAAAGCAATTCGAATTAAACTAAAAACATGCGAACCAGGAGAAAATTAAACTATAGGAAAAGTTGTTCTTTTTTTAAGACGCGCACATGTCATGAATGGCCTCCCTATTAGTTGCATGTAAAATAAATGTAATTTGCCTGTTAAACATGCGAAAATAAACTACCTAAGTCGGGTCGGTCACTGCTTTATATTTATATATGCTATTTTCCTATTTAGCCAAGCAGCATGTTTGTTACGAAATAATAAGGATTTACGCGTGGACTCATTACGACATACCAGCAATTCACACGTCGATTATTGCAACACAATAACAATTCACACGTTTATTATTATTTAGCCTACATGTGAAACATTATTCCCACTCGCAAACCTTACCCTGATAAGTTCGTCTGTTAAAACAAAGGGAGATCGTGGCGGCAATGCTGCCTTGATCGGTGATAGGCGAACATAGCTTTGATCGTGTGTTGTAAAACATGATTAACGCATGTTTGATTAATTTAGTTTGTTTCCTTTTTTTTAAACTTCATTGTGCCTGTCAACCAACATAAAATTGTTACGTGTTTAACTGTGATGGGAACTTTTATGTTGCGCAATTACGAGTTTTAAAGTCAAATGTTGCATTATAAACAATATTGTGACGCAGAGAATTAACGTAAGATATTGCGCAATGCTGCACCTGTCAGTTAACTCTTTAACTGCCCAAGGCGACTAAAGTCGCTCTGGGACCACACGTCACTTAAACGGCGATTCTGTGGTCATTTCTCCATTATCGATCCCAAATTTGGTTTCATTTGAAAGAGGAAGCAATTTCCTTTTGATTTTAGCAATAAAAAATATATCAACGTATTAAAACATTTTGAGTATTGTTTTGTCAAAGTTTTTTAAGATTTTTAGCCAAATTTAGCCATTTTCCTTTAGTTATGTCCCCAATTTTGCTGTAATCTCCTGTTCGCGCCAATTCGGAGTTGCAGTAGGGGATTCCCCTTGTATTCAAGCGTTG
The DNA here is from genome assembly GCF_000224145.3 of Ciona intestinalis. Taxonomy (NCBI): domain Eukaryota; kingdom Metazoa; phylum Chordata; class Ascidiacea; order Phlebobranchia; family Cionidae; genus Ciona; species Ciona intestinalis. The sequence continues at coordinate 7,823 of NW_004190788.1, forward strand.
TTTAGGCTTCGCAAAGCATTTTTAGCTTTGAAAACTCATTGTAGGGTACTAGAACAGAATTTTTGTACAAAGTAGCTCAAATGGACACTGGACA
>NW_004190789.1:0-3876 GCF_000224145.3 Ciona intestinalis
CATGTCACAAATATATCAAAAATGTTCGAAAAACATGCTAATACTATGTACATTTTCCACTAGAACATGCTAAAACTATGTACAAAATCCAGAACATGCTAAAACTATGTACAAAATCCAGAACATGCTAAAACTCTGTACAAAATCCAGAACATGCTAAAACTATGTACAAAATCCAGAACATGCTAAAACTATGTACAAAATCCAGAACATGCTAAAACTATGTACAAAATCCAGAACATGCTAAAACTATGTACAAAATCCAGAACATGCTAAAACTATGTACAAAATCCAGAACATGCCAAAACTATGTACATTTTGCATATACTTAAGAATATTGGGTAGCACTGTATTACGTATGGTTCATATAGGTAAGTATTAGACACATATTTCTTGAACGTGATTTGAACAATTCTCTTCTACGCTCTTATAGGAACGGTTATATATTTCTGTAAATAATCTCAGTTTACTACCAAATGAGAGATAAAACAGAATGTTAACATAAACCATTTTACCCAATTTACCAACGCAAAATTAATGAGAGTATATCGCACGTTGCTATGGATAATCGGCTTTTGAAAAGCCAACCACAAATAAGTTGTGCTTTATTTTATGCTCTTGTTTATATCATTTTTATTTTGTTAAGTCATCATTTGCTTGTTTAGGGACCTCTATGTTACATATGCGTAGTACCTTGTCTGCTAGGTGTAGGCGACCCCGCTCATTTTCGTGTTTCTTAGATGTAAATATGTTTTGTTTCATATGTTGTTTTTAACCTACGATTTATCGTAATCAAATACTCTAATAAAGTCAATATTCTTTTACAACATGCTGCAAAGGAAAGTTGGAATGCTAATTCAGTATTGATTTCATTGTAGAATTAAATTTCTCAACTAGAAATAATAAAAATCTGTTGGTTTTACTACAACGTAAACTATAGTTGTCGTCAGTACATCAGAATAGAAAATTACAAAAATAGTTTAAAATACCAGATGTTGGGACAATACATCAGGCCTGAAACTAAACGGAAGTTATTAAAACAAAACGACAGGACACGAACTATTGCTTTAGCTGGTAAGATGACCACTCAAGAAACAAATGAACGTTTAAATGATGGCTCCCTGTCTTAAAAACAGAATAATGGATATTTAAATCGAAATTTTTCATACGTTTTGGCATTCTTGGCAAACGTAAAAGATCGCTGCTGCCATTATGGGAGAGTATGTATCCTTGGGCAAAAAATTTGTGATAATTGTAACCCAGTAAACTGACAAAAAATAAAAATTTGCTCAATGTAAAAGGTTAATGCACAATCAAACGCAAAGTTGCAGACGTGATATAATTCGCAAGCGGGCACAAAGTATACAAAACTGAACACCCCAGTTATAACGTCTGTCCTTGCGCTGCCATGCGAGGGTAAATAAGTTACATTCAATCATAATGAAGTCTAGACAAGCCAACGTAAGATTTCGCTATGAACAACATATAAGGTAAAACGTTATTAAAGTTTTTTAATAAAATACACAAACGTTTATTTGAAAAAACAAGAAAGTTTCTAAAGTAAAAACTGATGCGGTCTTTGCGATTGGTACTGAGCAAACAAGATGCTAGTTTTTAAAACTGAACCGTTTCGGTTTTTTTCAGGCGTATTAATCTTTACAGCACGTACTCAAGCCTTACACAGAAACTCATCAGTCGTATCGAATCTACGAAATTGAGGGGCGCATTTACCGAGAAGATTAAAACAGATAGATCGGAAACAATCAAACAACGCTAGTAATAAAAGGCGCTGAGTTTTGCAATATTTTATTAGTTCCTCAAAAGAAATAACGTAAGTAACTTATTTGTTGTTGTTTTTTGTATGGCTTGTAGTAATTACATTTTATTGCAGATGAACAAGTCAGCACTTCTACTTTTGCTTCTCATCGGACTTCTCGTCCTCACTGAAACTACAACTGCTTGGTGGGTTGGTAGCCGTCGTCGTCGTCGCCATGTTACTCGTCGTCGTGCCCATTATGACCAACAGGAAATGCCACAAATGAACGAAAGTAAGTTACTGCCCGCAATTGTACTACTTTATATGTCAATTGTAAAAGCTTAACGTCTGTAAAAGTTAACAGCATAATTAAGTTTAAAAAAATGTTTTAACAACTGATGCCGTCGATCAATGGTTAGCGCGCATGCGTTGCGAGTTTAAGGCTCGTCACTGCTACCATTGTAGACGTATTTGTCCTTGGTTAAGACACTTAACAGCAAAGGCCTGAAACCCAGTGGTCACTCATGCTCTGTCTAAATTATCAAGAATACACAAAAAATAAAATACAAATTGAGTCATTAAAATAAATACCTATGATAGTTACCTTCATGGTATCTCATAAGCGGGCACAAGGTGTATGAAACAGAACAACCTTATCATAACGTCTGTCCTTGTTACTAATCCATACTAGTATAAATAAGTTTTATTGATTTAACATGTTAATACAAATATTTAAATTTTCAGATTCAGACATGAATTTAATCAAATGGATGGCTGAAGATCAATAAGTGTTCATTTATGTTTAAGCTGCAAATGTACAGTTTTAATAAATTGAACATCAGCAAATATAAATTGTGTTGTGTATCAGTCACCTTGTATTTTAAACTTTGTGAATATATAAACATGCGAAACAATTTCCAACACCGCCTAATTAGCGTCTATTGGAATCTAAAAAATTCACCCACAAAGTTATATACGCGGTAACTTGTAAACGGGCATAAATTAATTAAATAGAAAACTCGTGTTATATGACTGCCGTTGGGGCTCATTGAAATCGTTAAATTTAATGGATAAATTGATGAGTAAACTTATGGATAAATTTATGGGTAAAATTATAAATATTGTTAGCGGTTTATTTAAAATAGGACGACTTCTCACTTCGAAACACAAAACCAAAATGACCACATTTTAATGGGTAAACAACGGCTTAAAATGCATGAGTAAAAAATGCCAATACAGTATGATCACAAACGAAGGCAATATAGAACTTAGAAGACACAGTGATATACATAACCATAGATACCTAAATGTGTTTAGATACCTATGCTAGCACCAAGTGGCCACGATATGTTATGGGAAACTAAGCAAGGAAACGTACGCAGCTTATTTATTCTCACGTGACAGGATAACTACAGTAGTTATAACACGGTTGTTCATACACCTCGCACCCGCTTACCATTTACCACGTATGTAATTTATTTATTCTCACGTGGAGGGGCAATGACAGTTGTTATTATACGGTTGTTCATACACCTCGTGTTTGCTTATGAGTTTCCACGTACGTTGATTTGTGAGTGTTTTTTTTTGATTTTTTTGGTTTGTAAATATGTTGCATGGTTACCTAGTTCCGCTGTTGTTTTTCGTATTTCAAACGTCTTTAAACAAAGCCCATACCATTAGTTGCATGAGAGGTTGGACGTTATTTGATATTCGCGTCACATTTCCAGAGAATATCAATACCTGACTGTGTTGCTTTAAACTTATATTAGATGATGGGTAACGCCCAATGTATAGTGTAAGATTTTTATTAGGCTGTAGCATGGCACCGACTGTTTTTGTTATGTTGTAACAAATGTCATCGTAGATTCGGATATTTAGGAGGCTGTTATATCGTAACACTTAAATACGTTACAGTCGTTGTATGAAGATAGACCATGAGCACAAGCAGTGTTCGACTTGGTACGAGTTGCTAACTATCATTTCAGTGTAAATAGCTAATCCTATATCGCAGTGTTTTAAGTTAAAATCTTTTATATAAAAACACCATTCATACTGATCCTAAAAAAGTTAGAACTTCTAGGTGTCTTGCCCAAGATACAACCCCCACAATGGTAGCGACA
>NW_004190789.1:3926-11289 GCF_000224145.3 Ciona intestinalis
GTGCTTATTCCTATTGTTATATACAGTTGGGTCATTCTCTTGATTCCGTTTTACTGGTCGGTTCTTTAATTCTTTGAATATTATTTGTTTACTACCAAATGGAACTAGAAAATGTAGAATAAAAATGTGCAACATCTCCCCACCCTACCACATTGTTTATATTGTCAGTCACCAAAATAAAGCAATCACTCTCAAAGTTTTAAACCCGGTAACACGTAGTCTTACATATATTACATGGAATAAGACGCATGTTGTATTTAACGGTTGTCGTTGTCTTGCAAAATCTACAAGGTTACATTAATAAATTGCTCGTTGTTGGTCTGTTAGGTGTAAGCGACCACGCTTGTTTTCTTTTAGTTAAACTTTAATATGCTTCGTTTGATTTATTGTTTTCAATCTATGCTTTATCGTAATCGAAGGACCAAATAAAGTTATTATTATTTTACAACATGTTGCAAAGGAAAGTTGGAATGCGCATTGTGTATTGATATCATTGTAGACTTAAAGTCCTCAATTAGTGTTACTTTTACTGAAACGTAAACTATAGTTGGCGTCAGTACATCAGAGTGGAAAATTACAGAAACAGTTTAAAATACCAGATGTTGGGACAATACATCAGGCCTGAAACTAAACGGAAGTTATTAAAACAAAACGACAGAACACTAACTATTGCTTTAGCTGGTAAGATGACCACTCAAGAAACAAATGAACGTTTAAATGATGGCTCCCTGTCGTAAAAACAGAGTAAAGAAAAGATATTTAAATCGAAATTTTCCATACGTTTTGGTATTCTTGGTAAACGTAAAAGATCGCTGCTGCCATTATGGGAGAGTATGTATCCTTGGGCAAAAATATACGATAATTGTAACCCAGTAAACAGACAAAGAATAAAAATCCCACAAAATAAAAGGTTTACATACAAACACCCGCAAAGTTGCATATGTGGTATAAATCGCAAGCGGACACAAAGTGTTCAAAACGTTTATAACAGATTTTAGACAAGCCAACATAAGATTTCACTATGAACAACATATACGGTAAGACGTTATTATAGTGTTTTAATAAAATACATAAACATTTATTTGCTTGATTATCAGGCGTATTAATCTTTACAGCACGTACTCGTGCCTTACACAGGAACTCATCAGTCGTATCGAATCTACGAAATCAGGCGTATTTATTAAGAAGACTCAAACAGATGTATCGGAAACATTCAAACAACGCTAGTAATAAAAGGCGCTGAGTTTAGCAATATTTCGTCAGTTCTTCAAAAGAAACAACGTAAGTCACTAGTTTGCTCTTTGTATGGCTTGTAGTAATTATATTTTATTGCAGATGAACAAGTCAGCACTTCTACTTTTGCTTCTCATCGGACTTCTCGTCCTCACTGAAACTACAACTGCTTGGTGGGTTGGTGCTCCTCGTCGTCGTCGCCATGTTACTCGTCGTCGTGCCCATTATGACCATCAGGAAATGCCACAAATGAACGAAAGTACGTTTATTTTTTACCAGTGTAATGTTGTTTTATGTTAATTGTAACAGCTTTTTAACGTCTGTGAACGTTAACAGTATAATTAAGTTTAACATAAGTTTTAACATCTGATGCCGTGGCTCAATAGTTATAGCACGCCTTCCTCCCTAAAGCTTACAGATTTAAAGGCTCGTCACTGCTAACATTGTGAACGAATGTGTCTTTGCAAACTTAACGGCAATATTCTTAAATTAATAGGCATACACAAAACAAATTATAAAGAGAGTCATTAAAGTAATTACCTACAAAGTTACATACATAGTATATTATAGGCGGGTACGAGGTGTATAAAACCGAACCCCTCTAAGCTAACAACTGTCGTTATTACTACGTCATGCTAGTATAAATAAGTTATATTGATTCAACATGATAATAATTTTATTTAAATTTTCAGATTCAGACATGAATTTAATCAAATGAATGGCTGAAGATCAATAAGTGCCCATTTATGTTTAAACTGCAAAAGTACAGTTTTAATAAATTGAACATCACCAAATATACCTTGTGTTGTGTATCAGTCACCTTGTATTTTATATTTTGTGAATATATAAACATGCAAAACAATTTTCAACACCGCCTAATTACCCTCTGTAACCGACGAGCAGTCACATCAAGCCAAAGCCTTAATTTAAAACAACACGCTAAACATTTATTCCCGGACACACACTCTGGAAAGCAGCTGTAATGCGAACATAAATTATGACACCGCAGCAGCACGAACATCCGACACACAAACAGAATGTTTGTGGCAGCAGGTTTTTTAAATACTGAAGCCACACAGTTGGCACGCTATGAGGCTTATTCAAATAGAAGATAAAACGGTTAGATAAGAACTTAAAACGACTAACCAAAGAATAGAACCTACCGCTGCACAGCTAACACTGAAATGAACTAAAAAGACGAGCGCATGGCCAGACGAAACACAAGAAAACCAAGAAATGTAAATTGCAATTAACGTGGAATGTAAGACGCGCGCCGTCATCCGCAACGACTAACTTTAAGCGAATTTAGAATGACGCCGTAGTTCACACCGTCTTATAAACATCTAAAATAATCACCCACAAAATTATATACGTGGTAACTTGTAAGCGAGCACGAGTTGTGTAAAATGAAAACTGATGTTATATGACTGCCGTTGCCCCAACACTCGAGAGTAAACATGTCGCTCATAGAAACGAGTGAAATTTTGGATAAATTAATGGGTAAAATTTTCGATAATTTGATGGGTAAATTGGTAGATAAATATATGGGTAAAATAGATAAATTGATGGGTAAAATTACGGATAAATTTTAATGGACTTTTGTTTAGTTTGTATAATTTTTATTTTGGTAATTGTTATTAGTTTTCCTATTCCTATCATTTTACCTTCTACGTCTGGTATAATAAACATGATTAGGTTTTCGTTCACCTTGACGACGTAGGTGTTATTATACAGGTGTTCTTTTAAAAACACCCCGTACCTGCTAACTAGTTTTCACGTAAGTTTGCTTTGTAGGTAATTTTTTGGTTTGCAATTATGGTTCATGGTTACGTAGCACCGCCGTTGCTTCTCGTATTTCAAACGTTTTCAAACAAACTCCATACCATTAGTTGCATGAGAGGTTGGACGTTATTTGATACACGCGTCACATTTCCAGAGAACATCAATACCTGACTGTGTTGCTTTAAAACCTATATTAGATGATGGGTAACGCCCAATGTGTGGTGTAAGATATTTGAGCACGTTAGTGGTAATATAGATCCTTTTTCGTCGAACAGTTGTTCTTATTGTTGTTGTTTTTTGGACGACTTTTTTCCGCGCTTACCTTAACTTTTATTCTGGCATTTTTTCTTTAATCTCTTGATTGAAATCAAATTATAATATGTATATATTTATAATTTTTAGACTAAATTTTCAAAATCAAAATAATTAGCGATTAATAAACGATTACTTAACTGTTTGATTAAATGCGCCAAATTCAAAATGCACCTTAAACTTTAACTAAATGATTGTACTCTATAAAGTATTTTGAAATAAGCATAGTTTTATAAACCATACTGCATATGATCGCCTATTAGCGAGTAATTAAAGATTACTTTTCTGTCGGTTTAAGGCGTTAATTCGTACTTAAAATGTACTTTAACATTGAATGAATGAATGAATGAAATTTTTAATCGAGATTAATCGGTTGTATTCGATACATTAATTCTAGTCTAGCCTTATAAACCATAGTGTATAAAATCGTCCAATTAATGAGTAAGAAATAATTGTAACGCATGCGAGTCAAGTAAACTGCCATGCATCGGGAACTCGCTGGTAACTCAGTAATCAGTAACTTTTGGCTTTGTTCAAAAGAATTGTTACGGCAGGTGAGGATCGAACCCGCAACATGACGCTAGCGCGCGCCTTGCCCAAGGACACATACGCTAACATTGGTAGCAGCGATGCTGCCTAGACCCATTACCTCTGAATTACCGGCAGGCACTTTGCCGCGTGGTTACTTGTGTTTTCTAGATAAGTCTAGAATGTCATCCAAATATTAGAAAAAAACGTAAAAAACAACAAAACTAGTGAATGAGATAAAACAACTGTGTTTTAACGACCGTCGTCAGAATTGGAAAGCTATATAGTTGGACCATAGCAAACTAGACCAACAGCAACAAAGAGAATGTATTGCAGCAACGCATTCGTTAAGTTTGCAATAGTTATAAAGTTAGGTATCAACACTAACGTAAGCCAAGGTTCATAAAAATTCATAAAACAATTTGAAATATAATGAGCTCGGCTAGAATGGAAGTCTCCAAAGTAACGGAACAATTGAACGGGAAGTCCCGTTTAGAAATGAAACTCTAGGAACAAGAGACTTCATCCTATTTCAAAACGTTTCATGGATTCTTATGAAGATTAACGTTAGTGTTAAAAAAACGAGAGAAGATAGAGTGTATGGTAGACGATAAACACTTCATCCTCTTACAAAACTATTCGTTGACAGAACAATGTTTTGTAATTTTCCACTTGGTTATCAAAGCTGTTATTTCGTTATCAAAGCTGTTATAACAGTCAAAGCACGACGGATGAGGTATTAACATAATGCTACCTCAAATGTAACAGGCTTAATATCCGAAAATACGAATCCTATTGCAATAGGCATGTGATAGTGTTTATATTTGGTGTTATCGCTTTACATACATACGCTTAAATGCGTGGTATTGGCATTTATTGATTTCTAGTTGATATGTTTTATATTTTAGCATTGTATTACTATTTCATATCATGTTTTAATATCGTACTTGTTGAACAAATTACGTGTTCTTAAATCGTATGTACTTTCTGTGATGGTAGCTGTATGAATTATATTGCATTGTAGAAGCTACTAGCTTTCTAGCGAGCTCTAGCGGATGTTATTAGTAGTAACGGCTTCCGCATGTAGCTTAGGCAATACCAAGAGCGAACGAGTAAAGCTTGTATATTTGTTGTGCATTGACATTTCTTTAGTTATTTTTTATTTTTTAATACGCTTTTTGGAGCTCATGGAGAGTGATCTGCTACGCGAAATAACGAGAGTGTATCGCACATTGCATGAAACACTTTCCGCTGGTTAAGGAAGAGTAAAGACAGACATTATGCATCAGATTTCATATTTCATAAACCAAACTTACATATGTGTTTTAGAAACATGAAATTACGTGTTTCATTAAAGAAAAGTATTTTTGTAAGTTAATATTGAAATCATTTTAGTATAAGTTTACAGTAATAGGCAGGAACTCCATAACAGCGTCGAAACCGCGTTAAGATAATTAGGAAACAAAAAAATATTGAAACGCACCCTCTCTGTTAAGAGCAGTGAATGAAAGAAAGAGAGAATTAACCAGAAACTTAACGGGAAGTTATTGTAACAAAACGAACGATCACTAACTAATGTTTTAGCTGGTGTAATAAACACTTTGAATGAAGTTTTGTTTTATGTTGTTGCGTGTTTCAATTTAATCGCAAGGCAATTATATTTGCTGTAATTATATTCACTTTCTTATTATTGCTTAAATTAATTATATTTAACACACAACTTGATGGTTATAGCAAAACCAGGTTCAGTGTGAATATTGTACAATAAGGTGACATTATGTTTTAATCCGCACAATGTAATTATGTAAAGGCGAATGTATATGTTAGTTGGCGTTTAGTTGTGTGAAATACTGTTGCACAAAATTCAATACACGTGTTATAATATAATCGAGTAATAATTGCTGTTGTATCACCGCCATGAGATGCTGGATAAGTTACATTCATGTTTCCGGAAGTCCGCACAACATAACATATAGTGCCACAGTGTTAAGGCTCTCACATCATAAAGATTGAGAGTTCAAGTTTCTCTATGTTGTTGGTAACAACTTCTTAACTATTCCAAATCATCGATCATTTTACTATTATCAAAATCACCTGCTGCAAGCAATACTTTTGTGTGTAATACGTATTTACATAACACATCACATTACAGCACTGCTCTTTTATTCAGTAAACAGCGAATAGCAAATGTTGAAGTTCATACACAAAGTCGTTATATTGCACGCGCTGTTGTTCTCAGTCTTACAGAGTGGAAAATTACAAAAATATTTTCAAATGCTGATTGAAATGGAAGTTCGCAGAAACGTCAATTAAATCCAAACGGAGATTTAAGCGATCTTTTCAAAGAACAAAGTTGTTTTGATCAAGAGAGGCTTGTGTGATGTAATGCCATTTAACGCTTTCGTCTTTATTCGAGGATGGTTGTTATATGACAGAAATGAAAGATTTGTTAAACCACGGGAGTTCTGTTTTTTTACTCCTCGTAAACGCTTACAATTTACAACGTAATTTACCTGTGTTGGTAATTATATATCGGTATTTTAATTTTAATGTTTGGATAACAATTTATACAAGTCACCACTTTGTTGGGGCAATTCCCGAGTCTTATTCACTCATGCACACATGGTGGCAGCATAGAGGCTGCTTACAGCACATGGTGGCAGCATAGAGGCTGCTTACAGCATGTGCTCATGCCTTACACAGGAACTCGTAAGTCGTATCGAATCTACGAACTCGAGAGCGCAATTATTGAAAAGAAGGGATTTATTAAAACAGAGAGATTTTATGAGGAGGAGAGATTTTATTGATGAGAAGAAATTTTACTCCTGACAGCAGATGCAACGGAAACAATCAAACAACGCTACTGATAAAAAGCGCTTGGTTTTGCAATATTTCATCAGTCCTTCAAAAGAAATAACGTAAGTAACTGATTTGCTGTTTGTATCGCTAGTAGTAATTATTATTTTATTGCAGATGAACAATTCAGCACTTCTACTTTTGCTTCTCATCGGACTTCTCGTCCTCACTGAAACTACTACTGCTTGGTGGCTTCGTCGTCGTCGTCGTCGTCGTAATATCGCTTATAATCAAGAAGAAATGCGAGAAATGAATGAAAGTAAGTTTACAGATACCAAACCAACAAATGTATTGTCGTTGTGTTAATTATAATAGCGTTTTACGGTCTGTAAAGGTTAACAGTATAATTAAGTTTAATAAAATGTTTAAAAATCCGATGCCTTAGCTCAATGGTTAGCGCGTCTGCCTCTATTCTAGAGGTTACAGGTTCAAGATATAAAATGAGTCATTAAAATAACTACCTATAAATGTTACCTAAATGGTATCTCACAAGGAGGCACGAGGTGTATGTAACAGGACAACCTTACCATAACGTCTGTCCTTGTTACTACGTCATGCTAGTATGAATAAGTTTTATTCGTTCAACATGCTAATATAAACATTTAAATTTTCAGATTTAGACATGAATTTAATCAAATGGATGACTGACGAA
>NW_004190790.1:0-666 GCF_000224145.3 Ciona intestinalis
TGGGTGTGAATATCCGGCAATCCGACGTTCGTAGATTTGGGGTGTTTGGAAAACTTCCATTCTCACTCAGTTTCATGTTGTGGGTGTGGCAGGTTGCAGATGTGTTGCACTGTATCGGTGTCAAGATGGCCTTACCATCATTGTAAGATTAGGATTCGTGGTCCGCGTGCTTGTGTGGCTCTCGCGTACTGAAAGCAGTGAGTTTGGTGGTTTGGTCTTCCGTTGTGCGGAAGTTCAGGGCATTTGTTGGTGTGTTGTTGTCTTCCCGTAATGCTTGGTTCACATGGTTTGTGTGCATTGGTCGATGTCCTGATTACTTGGCAACTGGTTTTATGATTCCAGCTTTCACAGGAGTTTGACGAAATTACTTTTCTCATTGCTTTGCATCAAAACGTTGCGCCGCTCTGATCGGTATGACAGCTGGTTATGCGATTAATGCAAAGAAAGTTGGCTTCGCCTTTTGTTTGACCGCCGCATTTTCTAATATCGTAGCGTGTTTCGAGATTTTTTTATTTGTTGTTATTATCTTAAGTCGCCTTTTTTCCGAAAACGCTGTTTTGTTCAAATAGTTTCGTCGCGTTTTTAGTCTAAAATATTTTACTAACATCGCCTTTTCCCATGATTTTATTGCTTTTTTAATTCAACGTATTTTTCCAACGTCGAATT
>NW_004190790.1:716-7917 GCF_000224145.3 Ciona intestinalis
ATTACGTTTGTGATGTGTGGTAAGAAAAACACAACAACATAATGCTGGGTGTAAATATCCGGCAACCCGACGTTCGTAGATTTGGGATGTTTGGAAAACTTCCATTCTCACTCAGTTTCATGTTGTGGGTGTGGCAGGTTGCAGATGTGTTGCACTGTATCGGTGTCAAGATGGCCTTACCATCATTGTAAGATTAGGATTCGTGGTCCGCGTGCTTGTGTGGCTCTCGCGTACTGAAAGCAGTGAGTTTGGTGGTTTGGTCTTCCGTTGTGCGGAAGTTCAGGGCATTGTTGGTGTGTTGTTGTCTTCCTGTAATGCTTGGTTCACATGGTTTGTGTGCATTGGTCGATGTCCTGATTACTTGGCAACTGGTTTTATGATTCCAGCTTTCACAGGAGTTTGACGAAATTACTTTTCTCATTGCTTTGCATCAAAACGTTGCGCCGCTCTGATCGGTATGACAGCTGGTTATGCGATTAATGCAAAGAAAGTTGGCTTCGCCTTTTGTTTGACCGCCGCATTTTCTAATATCGTAGCGTGTTTCGAGATTTTTTTATTTGTTGTTATTATCTTAAGTCGCCTTTTTTCCGAAAACGCTGTTTTGTTCAAATAGTTTCGTCGCGTTTTTAGTCTAAAATATTTTACTAACATCGCCTTTTCCCATGATTTTATTGCTTTTTTAATTCAACGTATTTTTCCAACGTCGAATTTGTTAATTCGTTTTTTTCTGTTCGCACGTCGCTTTTTTTTGAAATGTCGTTTGATGCGTTATTGACAGGCCTCTATATAGTATCGTGTTTTCCTTTTTTTTATACATTTTTAATCGAACTTTTTTATTGTATTACGTCGCTTTTTTATCGAATATACATTTTATAACCGAACGTCGCGATTTATCAGGTTTATTTTTCTTTACCGTCGCTTTAGTTAATTCGCGTCGTTTTTACCGTACAATTTCTTTAATTTTTGTTAGTTCGTTTTTTTTTGTTCGAAGGTCGCTTTTTTAAATGTCGTTTTATGTTTGTTTTTTTAACTGAATGGCTCTATATTTAATGTTTTTTTGACGAATACGTTTATAAATTAACGTCGTATTTTTATTACCTTTTTACGCTTAAACATCCCTTTATTTAATGAGGTAATTTTTGTTTAATTAAAGTGTTTTTTGTTTGTTTTTACCGTATACGTTTTTGTCGCCATTTTAAAAGGTCGCTTTTTCCCAACGTCGCAAGCTTGTTCGACCGTAACGTTTTCGTCAAAGTGTCGATTTTCTCTGTTAGTTAATTGCACACGATGCCGTTTTATTGAGCAGAAAAGCTCAACCTTTTTTTGTTTGGCTTTGAGAAAAGTGAAGTCGTGAAACATCTGTGGAAACCCTGGCATTACAGAACTAATTTCCAGTAGTAGTACGTTTACCACCACACACAACTCATCTGAACCAACCATTGCTGGGATGCCAACTTCACATTAACAATGTCTAGAGCTTCCGTTTGGAAGGCTGGATTACTTAACTCCTTGTTTTCAGTGCGCGGGGTTATACTTGTGGGCGGGAAGCCGCGAGTTTTGATCTTGCGAAACAGTATGCGATGGTGACGTCACGATGACGTCAATAACGTGCAATGCGTCGAATATCTCGCTGCATTCGTTGCGTGACTCTGTTTGAGAATGTAGCCAAATTGTTAGTTTAGACTTCCCTACCATTACCTTTTTTTATTAATTCGGCCATTTCCAAGCATCACAAATCTACACTCTTACTGCACCCTACGTACGTAATGACAACAAGAACAACGGTAATATCTGTAGGGCCACTATGTGTGTGTGCGTGTGTGTCGAAGAGTGTATGTTTGTGAATATAAAGTGTGTCAAAAATCTACATTATGAACATTGTGTATGTGTGTGTATGGGGTTTAGGTGTGTGTGTGCACCGAAGAGTATGTTTTGTAAACAGTGTGTATATGTATCAAAAAGTGTGTGTTTGTGATTATAAAGTGTGAGATAAATAATATATTATGAACATTGTGTGTGTATATATGTGTGTGTATATGGGTTTAAAGGTATAGGGGGTTAGGGTTTATAGGTCTAGGGTATATAGTCTAATGGTATACAGTTTTATTAAAAAAATAAAAAAATAAAAACACAAAAAATGCAAAAAAAACTGAAAAAAAAGGAAAAAAAACACAAATGCGGATAACACATCACATGTCTTTCGGTACATGATGACGCGACCAATATTATGGGTCATTCCATCGCTACAAAATCGAGCCGGGGCTGGAGCAGTAAAGAGCATTAAAGCTGGAGCTATAAGACCTTGCTGGCAGGATCCAATTAACTTCTAGTTAAAAACAAACAGCAATCAACTTGCAACACAAGGTGGGGACCGGAGCAAAACAACGTTTACAGTGTCAGCTCCTAAAAAATTGCTTCCTCTATAGTACCAACAACATCCAGCTTTAAATATGAGCTCTGGCTCGTATTACATGCACTGCTCCTGAAAGCCCCCGGCTCCGATCTTTGGCGGCACATTAAAACAAACATTTAATGAGCTGGGGCTGGAGCAGAAAAAAAGCATTTGAGCTGGAGCTATATATCTTAAATAACGGGCAGCTCCGGCTCGTATTACATGCACTGCTCCTGAATGCCCCGGCATCTGACTCTGGCGGCACCCAAAAACCATAAAAAAAATACACTTTACAAGCCGGGGCTGGAGCAGAATAAAAAAGCATTTGAGCTGGAGCTAATTTTAAATAGCAGACAGCTCCAGCTCGTATTACATGCACTGCTCCTGAGTGCCCCGACTCCGGACTCCAGTGGCACATTAAAAAAGCATATTATGAGCCGGGGTTAAAGCAGTAATTATTTAAAAAAAGCATTTGAGCTGGAGCTACTTTTAAATAGCAGACAGCTCCAGCTCGTATTACATGCACTGCTCCTGAATGCCCCGGCTCCTAACTCTGGCGGAACCCCAACACCCTGGAAAACATTACATTTTACGAGCCGGGGCTGGAACAGAAAAAAAAGCATTTGAGCTGGGGCTATGAGCCTCACACAACGAGTAGCTCCGGCTAGTATTACATGCACTGACAGCAGACAGCTCCAGCTCGTATTACATGCACTGCTCCTGAATGCCCCGGCTCCTAACTCTGGCGGAACCCCAACACCCTGGAAAACATTACATTTTACGAGCCGGGGCTGGAACAGAAAAAAAAGCATTTGAGCTGGGGCTATGAACCTCACACAACGAGTAGCTCCGGCTAGTATTACATGCACTGCTCCTGAATGCCCCGGCTTCTGACTCTGGCGGCACCCCAAAACATGAAACAATACATTTTACGAGCCCGGGCTGAAGCAAAAAAAAAGCATTTGAGCAGGAGCTACCCTTATATACCAGGCAGCTCCGGCTCGTATTACATGCACTGCTCCTGAATACCCGGCTTCTGACTTTGGCGGCACCCTAACACACCGAAAAAAAGCATTTTACGAGTCCGGGCTATAGCAGTAATTAATAAAAAAGCATTTGAGCTGGAGCTAAACCTTATATAGCAGGCAGCTCCGGCTCGTATTACATGCACTGCTCTTGAATGCCCCGGCTTCTGACTCTGGCGGCACCCCAAAAACGATAAACAATACATTTTACGAGCCCGGGCTGAAGCAAAAAAAAAGCATTTGAGCAGGAGCTACCCTTATATACCAGGCAGCTCCGGCTCGTATTACATGCACTGCTCCTGAATACCCGGCTTCTGACTTTGGCGGCACCCCACACCGAAAAAAAGCATTTTACGAGTCCGGGCTATAGCAGTAATTAATAAAAAAGCATTTGAGCTGGAGCTAAACCTTATATAGCAGGCAGCTCCGGCTCGTATTACATGCACTGCTCTTGAATGCGCCGGCTTCTGACTCTGGCGGCACCCCAAAACCGATAAAAACATTTAATGAGCCGGGGCTGGATAGCAAAAAAAACCATTTGAGGTGGGGCTAAACCTTGGAGACAGCTCCGGCCTAGTATTACATGCACTGCTCATGAATTCCGCGGCTTTTGACTCTGGCGGCACCCCAACACCATGAAAAATACATTTTACGAGTCGTGGCTAGAGCAGTAATACATAAAAAAGCATTTGAGCTGGAGCTACCCTTATATTGCAGGCAGCTCCGGCTCGTATTACATGCACTGCTCCTGAATGCCCCGGGTCCTAAATCTGGCCGCACCCAAAAATTATAAAAAAAAATCATTCTACGAGCCCGGGCTGGAGCAGTTATTAATAAAAAAAGCATTTGAGCTGAAGCTAGACCTTTTTATAGCAGGCAGCTCCAGCTCGTATTACATGCACTGCTCCTGAACGCCCGGCTTTTGGTTCTGGCGGCACCCTAACATTACCCTTGTACAAAATATTCATTAAACTTTGCAAGATAGCAAAACCCGGTACCTACAAAACGTGTTTTGAATGGTGGAAATTTGATTTTGTGTTGGTCGGTTAAGTACAATTGTGAGAATCAAACTTGTTAAACAATTTTTATATGTGTGAGGTCACACAGAAAGTCACGCCATGCTGGGACGTGAGATTTATGTCAGTTTTAAATTTGGTTGAAAATCTAGATTTGTTCATTATAAATAATTTAGAAAGAAAAAACGTATGCTGGGTTGTGTCTTGTGCATTTCTCTCGCGTATTTTGTAATTGAAACGTGTGTGTTGTGCGGAAATTTTATCAATATACGATTGGTTATCACAGTATATACATAGACCAGAACATGGTTTGACGTTAGAGGACAGTCGTACGAATGACCTTTTATTGAAAGATTACCAATACCAAACAAATTGACTGTTCGGCGAGCAGTTAGAGAATTAACGGCCGAGAACCTACAAAATGTTAAATACTAACACGGAAAGGCAGTGCAGTTTGACAATTAAAGTACGATGAAGGGTACATGGTACCTTCCCATGAGCGGTACCTCTATACGGAAAAATGTGTAGAGGCGAAAATACTAAAGGTTTTCTACCTATGACAGCACGACAGCAAGTAGAAAATACCAGCAAATACCAGGACTTTCTATTTACCCTTGCTGTTTAAAAATTTACCAGACCGTGTGGAACACGTAAAAGTGTGTAGAAGCACAATTACTACAGCCCCTTTACCAATGACAGCACGACTGCAAATACCAGAGCTTTCTACATTAGAGAACATGAAAAACCCCAAAAAGATCCCTAAATATAACAGGTTCCTAACGCTGACAGCTTTCGAAACCCCAAAGTTAACTACAGATGCGACTTTACCAGCAGAACAGACATTTAGGCCCCGCCGATCTTGCCAACTATACCAGCATAGTATGCTGAATGCTGCCTGTACCTAAATGTGCTCATCCATAAGTTTGTTTGTCGGATAATGTGGCGATTGATAGTAAAATACTTCAAGAATCCAACCCACTGTTGGTTAAAGCCATCAGAAATTATCACCAATGAAGACGATCGTTCGAGGGCTATCTGTTTTTGAAAACAGTATACCTTGACAACGTACTGTATACTTCTTTGGTGCCATATACACTTATATCATACAGAATGCTTCTCGACAACATCTATATTGGAACTAATCCAAATAAATCTCTTATGAACCCCCAGCAAGTAACAGTGGCCAAATATGAGGAGACCTACTTAACAACTGTCATGTGCCACCCGTTCAATCAACATGTCATTACCTTACATTTACAAATGGAGATCTGGAATCTATACCATGCCTTGCAAGATATACATTGACACTGATATTGCCCACATCTTACCTCAAACAGTCTTCAATCTGACCCAAGAAAATTGTGCATCTTGTCCATTTTCCTGAAAAGCTCGCATTGAAATTAACTCATACCAAAATGTTCATCAAATTTAAAAGCAGAACCAATCAAGATGTGTTACACTGTAGTATTGTATGAGTAATCGGTCGGTGCATTGACTAGAATTTTAAGTTACCGTATTTGAATTACTGGAAGTATGCGCGTGCATTGATATTTTTATGAAATGCGTGAACTACGCCCCTGTAAACAGTGCATATTATTTTCAGGACTTATTAAGTCACTTTTTTTTAAAAAAAAAACATCAGACAATGTCGAAAAATTAAAATATAAAACATAAGACAATGTCGAAAATTTGCGATGAAAATTGTAACGATCTGCAGTACTTATACAATATCTTTCTATTGTGGCCAAACTTCGCTTTCGCGGTTTCCATCAATTTTTGTTTGTGTTTTTATTGTTTGGTAAAAGTAAAACTCCCGCCCCAAAAATCAGAGAAACACCACAAATTATAGTCGCCCCGACAAAGCAAACTAAATCAAACCAATATTAAAAATACAACCCCAAAACAATTAGAATTCCTAGTCGAAATTTCCCACTTAATTAGACTGCCGAATTTAGCCTAAAAATCCGCCCCGTCATTAAAAGTTAACCCAAAATTTAAACAAATCCCCAAAATAGCCCCGTCAACATTAAAATACTTACCGCAATTAATCCACCAACAAATTATGTCCCCAAACAAAACCGACAACCATGGAAAACGGCTTCACAAACCCTGGATAGTCAGCTGGACTACAAAACAACAAGAAAAAAAACAAACAAAGAAACACAAAGCAGTATAAATTCAGCAACAATCAAAGAATGATATTGGAGATATTGTAGAAAGAAGACAGATTTAAGTGAAAAATTTGGGACATGTACATGTAGAGTGACAGCATTTTTCTACTTGTTGATTCGAACATTTGTATTTGGATTCCGTCAATTGTCCGTCCCTGTGTTGTTTGTATGTTTCTTTGCATACCAGCAGAACTACCACCGAAGCTGGTATTACTAAAATAACCTGACTTTTCTGTCTACCCCACCAATCAGAAAACGCTAACACTGTATACATGCATGTGATGCGTGTTACTTTCAATGGAGCGTTGAATTCGCCCAGTGAACCATAAACCTGTGAACGAAAAACAGAAAACCTTGAACATCTCAAAAAGGTGAGCGTTTTCAATTTTCTGAGACGACCCATACATATTATGCAAGAACACTTGATTTGGATAACAACAACTCGATATTCACCAAAAAATAACGCGTTTTTATCTTTACAGAATACCACCTTTTATGCCGAACTTGCGAAAGCTTTGCACACTTCGTGCAAAAACATAATTGTCTTCTTGCACGTGAAAATGCCTCGGAAAATCATTACATGGTTAATACCATCAC
>NW_004190791.1:0-2877 GCF_000224145.3 Ciona intestinalis
ACAGTTAAAAACATATTTACATTTAGTTGGATGAAAAAAGCGTGGTCGCTACAAGATATAGAATTCATACAAATAAAAACAGTAGGAAATGGCTAAATTTGTTAAAAATGTTCACAATTGAATTGAATATTATTGCTGAAATATTTTGAAGTTTGAGATGCACCTTGTGTACCCATTTGTAGTGGTGCAGCCCTGACAAATTTTGGTGCAACGTGCACACCGGTTGAAGAGCACCGTGTAAAATGATTTGTCCGTCGCCGTGGCATAGTGGTTAGCGCGCCTGCCTGTAACCAATAGGTAATGGGTTCAAGGCTCGCTGCTACCATTGTGGGCGTATGTGTTCTTGAATCTTGGGCAAGACACTTAACGGCAATTGCTCCAACCCAGTGGTCACTAATGGTCTGTCCAAATTATCAGCCATACATAAAAAAGTAAAGAAATCCCCCCCCCCCAAAAAAATTACCAACAAAGTTACACACATGGTAACTCGTAAGCTGACACGAGGTGTTAAACTAGTGTGATAAAGACTGTCGTTTTCCGGTCACGCGAGGATAAAGTAAGTTACATTCATGATTCTGATGTTTTTTCCAGACAGCAATAGGCAACATACAACCCCACGGGTACACCACTTACACTGCTCATGCTGTTCTTAAAGCAATCAGAGTTGATTTTCCAAGATCCACCCGTTTCAATAACTCATGCACTTCTAAAATAATTGTCCTTATTACTGATGGAAGGTAACAACTATTTATTATTTAACATTATTTTATTTAAAGGGTTTAAGGCTCGTCGCTGCTACCACTGTGGGCGTATGTGTCCTTGGGCAGGACAGAGCAATTGCTCCAACCCAGTGGTCACTAATGGGTTGTCCAAATTATCAGTCACACATAAAAAAAAATAAAAAAATCTCCAAAAAATAATCACCCACAAAGTAACATATGTGGTAACTCGTAAGCTGGCACAAGGTGTATGAAACAAAACACCCGTGTTATAACGGCTGTCGTTTTCCGACCACGCCAGGATAAAGCAAATTCTATTCATTCATTCATTAATTTATTCAAATTTAATGTATCTAATAGGGCTAGTGACTCTTCAAGGCTTCGGTCTATTTCCTTGATGGCCAAGAATGAAGGAGTTAAGATTCTTGCCATTGGAGTTGGCAATGCCAATCAACGAGAACTTGTAGTAAGACCCTAATAATAATAGCTTTATTTGGTTCTTTGATTCCGTTAAGATTTAGAAATATTTTAATCCAAAAGGCAAAAAATAGCGAAAAAACAACAATTGTTAAAACATGCTTACATTTTAAACTGGTTTAATTCAATAATAATTAAACATAAATGGCTCGTTTGTCTGCTAGGTGTAGCGACCACGCTTATTTTCTTCCAATTAAATGTAAATATGTTTTAACCGTAAGCGTGTTTTAACAACTGTTGTTTTTTCGCTATTTTCTGCCTTTTGGATTAAAATATTTCCAAGTCTTTGCTACCAAAATTGAAGAGATAAATATCGAAAAAACAACAGTTGTTAAAACGTGCTTACAGTTAAAAACATATTTACATTTAATTGGAAGAAAATAAGCGTGGTCGCTACACCTAGCAGACAAACATGCCATTTATGTTTAAATAAACTGTTGTTTTGTCACTGTATCCTGTCATTTTACTTTAAATATTTTTATATTTTCAGAACAGTAATTGAAGGGACAAATACAGTTATTATTATTTAAAAAATATTTTACAGTTTAAGGAAACATGGTTTTACACAAAATACAATTTTCTATTTTAACTTCAATATTTTTAATAAAGGTTCTAACCCGACCAGAGATTGGGACGAGTGACAGAGTGTATTCTATCAATGAGTACGATGCGCTACAGAATCTTGTTCAAACAATGAGATCAAATATACTGGCCTAAAATTGAGTTCATTTTTGTCATTACTTTTAGCATTTCATGTTTAACAATTGCTTTACTTTAAATTGATCTGAAAAATTCATTACTCAAATTTATTATTTCACCAGTCATGCAGATAACCCAGAGGTAATCGGTTCAAGGCTCGTCGCTGCTACCATTGAGGGTGCATGTGTCCTTGGGCAAGACACCTAATGGCAATTGCTTCAACCAAGTGGTCACTAATGGGTTGTCCAAATTATTAGCTCTATATAACAAAATCAAAAATTAAAAAAATAATCACATAAAAAACTAAAGTCATAGAATACATGGTAACTTGTAGGCTGGCACGAGGTGTATGAAACAGAACCCATGTTATAATGACTGTTGTTTTCCGGCCACACAGTCATAAAGCAAGTTACATTCATTTAAATATTGTGTCCTAACAGAATTATAATGCAGTAAATAAATATTTTTTGTTGTTTTTATTCACAGTGTCAATATATTTGTCATAAAATATATATTATAATGTCTGAGAATTTTTTATTATAAATGAAAATAAAATCATTATCACTATCCATGGTTGTCTTTTTTCAGCAAAATTATGCTCTGAATAAGAATAATAGAAGTGACTTTATGAACCTAACACCTGTATAATAATAATAACTTTTATTTGTCTCTTCATTCGATTACGGTAGCGAAGATTTAGAAATATTTTAAACGAAGAGACAGGATATAGCGACAAAACAACAGTTGTTAAAACCCCTCTTAGAGTTAAACACGTGTTTACATTTAGTTAGAAGAAAGTAAGCGTGGTCGCTATACATGTATGACTATTAAAACAGTTAAATTATGAAACCATATAAGGGTATCAAACTTTTTAACTTTAAATTTGATTGTAATAATGGTTGGTCTGATCTTCTGCAAATGTAACGTTTTAGAGCATGTTGCAATTACATTTTATTGTTTTAACTTTTCCATTAACATAAGT
>NW_004190791.1:3159-8177 GCF_000224145.3 Ciona intestinalis
AAGACACTTAACGGCAATTGCTCCAACCCAGTGGTCACTAATGGGTTGTCCAAATTATCAGCCATACATAAAAAAGTAAAAAATCTAATAAAAAATAGTAATTACCCACAAAGTGATAACGTACATGGTAACTCGTCGTAAGCTGGCACGAGGTGTAAAACCCATGTGATAACGACTGTCGTTTTCCGGCCACGCGAGAATAAAGTAAGTTACATTCATTCATCATACCTAGGCCTTATGTAATGATAAAAAATAAAAAGAATGTTTAAGTTTCTAGATATGTCTGAATAAACGTGTAATTTGAAAATAATAATATTATTTTAATAATACAGTTTTGATAAAAACAATATTGTTTATTACATTTTAAAATTGCAGACAAATATTAAACAGTCCTAAATTGCGTAAAAATTTTAAACAATCCTTTTAAAATTCGCTGTTTAAACGATAGGCGTACATTTCTAAAAAAAATTAAATGATTTATTCGATTAGGTTAAATTTTTTTCTATTTTTTTTATTTATTAGTAACTGCTGAAATATCATTACAGATACAGTTATTGATAAAAAAAATTAGAATGTGGAAAAGTTATATAGTAGGGTGGGGGAAGATGGGACACCTTTTCATTCTATTTTCTCGTCCTATTTAGTAGTAAACAAAGAAAATTCAAAGAAATATGAAACCGTATCTTCACGACTCCAATAGGCCGTTGTTAATTGTTTAAAACACAATCAGGATATTTGAATATCTGTGATAAAGGTGTCCCATCTTCCCCCATCATACTATATTGTATGGAAAAGAATGACTGAGGTCAGATGGCAAATTAAATTAGATTTTAGAAGAGAGCATACTAAGGTATAGTAGGGTGGGGGAAGATGGGACACCTTTAACACATAATTTCCAAATAACCCGATCGTGTTTTAAAGAATTAATAACGGTCTGTGGAAGTCGTAAAGATACGGTTTCATAATTCTTTGAATGTTCTTTGTTTACTACCGAATGAAAAGAGAAAACAAAATGAAAAGGTGTCCCATCTTCCCCCACTTTACTATATAGAAAATACAGAATATATTAGCATATGAGTAATGACTTGTGCTGGGAGAGGGAAAAGCAAACTGTATTTTAGAGAAAGGCAAAACATATTTCAAAAAAAGATTGGTTTAACTTAGATAATAAAATACATATTTTAGAAAGAGACTAATTTAGTATTATAGAAAAAAAAATTATTTTAAATAAAAAATTGGTATAGCTTAGAAGTTGAAAAATGATATGAAAGAAATTTTGAAATGAAATTGTTAAACAATGGATAAAAGACATTGGCTCACTTCAGAACGTTGGAAATATCTTGTTTTTGCGGCCCCTATCTGGTCCATTAGACAACTGTAAAATAAAGGTAAATATTTATGAATAAGCAATATAACTAAATTTATGTTGAATTTTTCTGTAAAATATTATTAAATTTGTATAACCATACTCCTTGGAAGCTTGACCAGATTAATCAACGTTTTGCAACTAATAATTTTCAAATATATATTTATATAGTACTGTGGGAGAAGATGGGACACCTTTAGAACCTAATATTCGAATATCCTGATCAAGGTTTAAACAACAAACAACGGTCTATGGGAGTCGTGAAGATATGGTTTTATAATTTTTCGAATATTCTTTGTTTACTACCAAATGGAACGAGAAAATAGAATGAAAAGGCAGTGCTACAGAAATATACCCACCCACAAAGTAAAGTAAGCTGGCACGAGGTGTTAAACCCGTGTTATAACGACTGTCGTTTTCCGGCACGCGAGGATAAAGTAAGTTAGATTCATTCATTCTTTCAAATGATTGATCAGAGTAACTCACCAACAAAAGTTGCATTAAATCCAGTTTTAGTGACAGACCTATCTGAAGTGAATCTTAAAGTGAGAGTATTGCCAATTGATGTATATATTCTGTTTGAATAAATTCCGCTGTTTCTTGCCAACTGTGTACCATCACTTGAAATCTTAATACATGAATTACAAATATAAAAAATTATTTTTTCTTTTAACTAACACTCACAGTTAAATAATCATAACTTCTTTCAGTTGAAAATCTTATCAAATTGAGTTGAACCCTCATTCCATCAGAGGCAGTTATCGTCCAAGTACAATCGACATTGTTTGGATAATTGTTGGGATAATTAGGTGATGTGATTGGCTGACTGGTTGAAGTGGCAACAGCATTGAATCCGCATAGCAAGGTAGAAGTTGGGGTTGTTGTGATGTACTGGTACTCTAAAACAAAGTTTAACTTTTCGTATTAAGGTATAGTAGGATGGGAAAAGATGGAACACCATTTCACTCTATTTTCTCGTCCCATTTGGAAGTAAACAAAGAAAAACCAAAGAATTATAAACCGTATCCTTACGACTCCAATAGACCGTTGTTAATTGTTTAAAACACGATCAAAATATTATGAGCTAAACGTGTCCCAACTTACCCCATAAAACTCAACAGTGGGGCGGGGGAAGATGGGACACAGTTAGCACAAAAAATATAAATATCCTGATCGTGTTTTAAACAATTAACAACGGTTTATGAAGGTCGCGAGGAAAAGGTTTTATAATTTTTTGAATATTCTTTGTTTACAACCAAAATGTACGAGGAAATAGAATAAAAAGGTGTCCCATCTTTCCCCATCCTACTATTTGTAAATTGCGTTTCATACAGTGTTGCTTTTTAAGTATGTCTTCGAATCAGGTTAGACAGTGACTGTTCCACAAATACCATTTTTTGCATAATAAACTTACCGTTAAAAGTTGCGTTAAAGCCGGACATGGTAAATATATTGTCTGATGTGATTCTTAGGGTTAGAGTCTTGCCATTTGATATATACATTCTGTTCGAATGCGATCCACATAACTTTGCCAACTGTGTAACGCCGCTTAAAATCTAAAACAAAAATTGAGTATAAATAAGCAGGAAAATATTATATTAAAATACTTACAGTTAAATAATCATAATTTCTTTCGGTTGAAAATCTTATCAAATTAAGTTGAATTCTCATTCCATCAGAGGCAGTTATCGTCCAAGTACAATCGACATTGTTTGGATAATTGTTGGGATAATTAGGTGATGTGATTGGCTGACTGGTTGAAGTGGCAACAGCATTAAATCCACATGAAGATGCTTGGGCTGTTGTTGCTGTTAAAGTACACCTTTAGCACATAATATCCGAATATGCTGATTGTGTTTTAAATAATTAACAACGGTTTATCGGAGTCGTGAGCATACGATGTTATAATTCCTTGAATGTTCTTTGTTTACTACTAAATGAGAAGAGAAAATAAAATAAAGAAATGTCCTATCTCCCCCCACCCTGCTATATATTTGTATTGGAAGTTTAACCTGATAATAATTAAACATAAATGGCTTGTTTGTCTGCTCGGTGTAGCGACCACGCTTATTTTCTTCCAATTAAATGTAAATATGTTTTAAACTGTAATGGCAGTTTAAACGTTTGTTCTTTTGTCGCTATATGCTAGCTTTTCGTTTAAAACATTTCTAAATTTTCGCTACCGATCCCAAAAAATAATCACCCAAAAATAACATACTTGGTAACTTGTAAGTTGACACTAGGTGTATGAAACAGAACACCCGTGTTTAACAATCGTCGTTTTCCGACCACGCGAGGATAAAGTAAGTTACATTCATTCATTCATACAAACTACCGGTCGTGCCCTGACCGTTTTTACCAAAGGCTTATATTGTATTTGCATATAACAAAAAGTCGTGCTAACCTAATTAAATTCTCACATTTAACCGGACGTCGTTTACCAGACGCCTAAACGAATTTTAACAGAAGAAATCATGTTCTTTAATTTTTATCACGTTTTGAAAACCTTTATGTAAATTTTTACTGACTAGACACGTTTTCTCGTTTTAAAATTTCCTGAAATAGGTTTCGTATTTTTTGGCAAAATAACTTAATAAAGTTTTAAACTTTTTACGTAATAGTGCCCAATTGGTGCAACGCGTTCATAAACACGGTTTTGCTTTTAGCGACTGCTTTAATTCTAGAGAATACGGCTTCAAGTTTTGCCAGGTATGTGATAGGGCTTAATGTTATTTACAATCCCGTCTCTGAGAAAATACGAATGTAAAATATACGAGAAAAAGCAAATTACGCCGGTTCGCACAATTACTTATTAAAAAATACTTGAAAATTTAAAATCGATTGTTAATTCCAAGTCTAAAATAGTATAATATTTATGCCTATATTTTATAAGGACACTCGTAAAAAAATGTCCCGCTTTTCCTATGTTCCACTTTACCCCACTTGACAACGCGTGTCAAAAATTCAGTAAAATTGATATAGAAAACTATACGTGCACTACTTGTATATAAATAAGTCAACCTGGCTTTCAAACAAATAAAACACATTTTATTTAACAAGAGGTTGTCTTTTTTTCATTTATTACAAACTAATTTGAATTATAGTAGGGTGGGGGAAGATGGGACACCTATTCATTCTATTTTCTCGTCTCATTTAGTAGTAAACAAAGAACATTCAAAGAATTATAAAACTGTATCCTCACAACTCCCATAGACTGTTGTTAATTGTTTAAAAAGGTCAGGATATTTGGATGTTATGTGCTAAAGTGGTGCCGTCTTACCCCATAGTAAAACAAACCTTCAATGCTTTGTCTTTGAGCGCCACACAAAAGAACTGAAATCGCCAAAAGAATCTTGAAATACATAATCGTCCTTGTTCTAACTGTTCTGCAAGAAATGATTAGAATTCGTGCAATCAAGAAGCATTTATAACATTATGTACGGGTCGTATCTTTACGCAGACTTTTGTTTCTATTAGAAGTTTAACTTGATACTATGGTAGGGTGGGGGAAGATGGGACACCTTTTACACATAATAACCAAATATCCTGATCGTGTTTTAAACAATTGACAACGATCTATGGGAGCCGTGAGGATAAAGTTTTATAAAAAATCGTTGAATGTTTGTTTACTACCAAATTGGAGGAGAAAATA
>NW_004190792.1:0-7241 GCF_000224145.3 Ciona intestinalis
GCGCCTGCCTGTAACCATTAGGTAATGGGTTCAAGGCTCGTCGCTGCTACCATAGTAGGCGTATGTGACCTTGGGCAAGACACATTAGGAGCAATTGTTATTAGAAGGACAATTGCTCCTAATGGGTTGTCCAAATTATCAGCCATACTTAAAAAAAAGGAAAAAATCCCAAAAAAATAATCACCCACAAAGTAACATACATGGTAACTCGTAAGCTGGCACAAAGTGTGAAACCCGTGTGATAACGACTGTCGTTTTCCGGCCACGTGAGGATAAAGTAAGTTACATTCATTCATTCATGGTTAAATGTTTGTTTTATACATATATTATTGCATGTGAAATTTCTGCGTGACAAGTTTAAAGCTAGACATTGAGTGTCTATAAACCGCCTCAGGGGGGTCTAGATGGTAGCACCCTGGGTGTTGGGGGTAATATACCTACATCCCAGGTTTCAGGTGTACTTCACTGAAGACCTCACCCTTATAGAATAGAATCTCTATTATTGAGTGTCTATAAACCACCTCAGTGGGGTCTAGATGGTAGCACCCTGGGTGTTGGGGTAATAGACCTACATCCCAGGTCTCAGGTGTGCTTCACATTTATATACATGTAATACAACACACCACAATACCTTAGTATAACGTTCAAATGCTTGTACAATATCCCAACCCCAATCCCTATACTTTGTGTCCTTGGTAATCCTCCATAAGTAAAATAAAGATTCCACGGTTTCGGGTCGTAGTAGATTGTGACGATCAAGTGGCTGTCAATATTGAGGGGGGGGGGGGTACTAATAAGGTATATCATATATATATATATATGGGTTATATGGTATATTGTATACAGGTTTATGCAGTATTATACATATTAATACTAAACCTTTCCTAGGCGCTCATGCATACGAAGTTGACGAAGCTGGTCCGTTACTTAACCCACAGCCCGATGCGAATATCGTTTGGAACGAACATACTCGTATGCAGTCTTGTGTCATGTTTATTTGCCGCATATTTACAACTGATACGATGTTATGTTGTAAAATGATTGCGCAAATAGAAGTCAAATTTTAACACATTTCTTTACGAATTAATCTGTCGATGGTCATCGTCGAGACATTATACGCGCGTGCGGTTAAACAGGAGTAGCGAATTCCTAAATTGGCCTGTACTCTACACCAGTGCTGTTACTGTCATGTACATTGTTAGGCTAAAGATATCTTCTGGCAATTGTATGTAATAGTGATCGTAAACTTTCGATATATCATTGTGGACATACCCTGATAAGGGTGGACAGCCATGAACACAGAACCTCTGGTCCAGGCATAATGTGTCTGACAGCATCAGTATATACATATGTCTTGTCCAAGAACACATATTTTCAAATGATAAAAATAATAATACTTCGGGTAAATTAGGAAGCCCGGCACTGTGGGCAGCGTGTAGAACGAAACTCTGTCCATTATCAGTAAAAGTTTATGAAGACAAAACAAGATCTAATGATGTCATAATAAATAACAATACCTTAACTATGAGGTCATCTTTAGCAGCTTGATTCAGATTGAAGTACGTTATCTCGGGGCTTAACCCGGTGGGGGTGGCGTACATTTGGTGGCAAGTTGCCGTGAGATCCTTGGCAAGTTGCAGATGTTCCATGGATTGCCTTGGATGCGAGGAGGAGATAAGAGTTGATCCGAGAGCTAAAGTACCGGGGAGGAAACAAGCGAGGTGGTCCTGGGGGGGTGGTGTTGGTTAAAGTGGATTGGAATCAATGTAACTTATTTATCCTCACATGACAGGGCTGTTTCATACACCTAAATGCATAATCAACCGAGACATTTGCGTTTTGTCGAAAGCTGGATGGCATTGTTAAATGAAGCTATCATCAAACACAGAGAACTTCATTGATTAATGTGAAATCTATTTTGGGCTTAAAACTGTGCCGGAACATATAATTTCACCGCTGTTTTAAAAGTTGGTGTGACATACCATCACCCATAACGTTACACTTACACACAAACATAACATTCAACAAACTTTCTTACCATTTTCGCACTAGGGGTTACCCCTCCAATAAGTTCCCCTACATAGGTAAAGCCATTAGGAAATGAATGGCCAACCAGATGTTTTTGGATTCCTTCGATCGCTTCCAAGTATTCAGTAAGGTAATGTGTTTCGGTTTGGCCAGTCTGTAAAATATGACAAGTTTTAATATGTAATAAGGTCTAGAAGGTAACATCCTGATGAACCAACTGTGGTCTAAATTCCAGGTTGCCAGTCATAGTTTGCTGTAAGACCATATATAGTATTATTAAGTGTCTATAAACTGCCTCAGTGGGGTCTAGATGGTAGCACCCTGGGTGTTGAGGTAATAGACCTACATCCCAGGTCTCAGGTGTGTCTCACTGAAGACCTCACCCTTATAGAATAGAATCTCTATTATTGAGTGTCTATAAACTACCTAAGTGGGGTCTAGATGGTAGCACCCTGGGTGTTGAGGTAATAGACCTACATCCCAGGTCTCAGGTGTGTCTCACTGAAGACCTCACCCTTATAGAATAGAATCTCTATTATTGAGTGTCTATAAACTACCTAAGTGGGGTCTAGATGGTAGCACCCTGGGTGTTGAGGTAATAGACCTACATCCCAGGTCTCAGGTGTGTCTCACTGAAGACCTCACCCTTATAGAATAGAATCTCTATTATTGAGTGTCTATAAACTACCTAAGTGGGGTCTAGATGGTAGCACCCTGGGTGTTGAGGTAATAGACCTACATCCCAGGTCTCAGGTGTGTCTCACTGAAGACCTCACCCTTATAGAATAGAATCTCTATTATTGAGTGTCCATAAACTGCCTCAGTGGGGTCTAGATGGTAGCACCCTGGGTGTTGGGGTAATAGACCTACATCCCAGGTCTCAGGTGTGCCTCACCGAAGACCTCACCCTTATATAATAGCACCTTCGGTAATATGGAATAAACCATACGAGTTATATCAACACTGTAAACTGCAACCACTACACTACACAAACCTGTATCCATTGTTTAAGTAGATATTCATAATAACTATCGGCGCGAGCACCCACAGTTAGCGTACCCCCCGGTCTAAACAACCCCGTATTTGCGTTCACCCACATCGGGATCAAACCATCTTTCTTTCCGTTCAACGAAGCTATATGGGAAGATACCCGGTCAACCGCGTCCTGGGGTAAAAGGGGTTAGTAAGTAACAAATTTTTTTTAAATTTACCGTATAACGCACAGTTGTAATTGCTGGTTCTTTTGTTTAGGGGAGTTCAATCAATCAGGGCACGAAAAAAAGTTGTTTTTAACGAAAAGGGGGGTTTATTATGGTAATTGGGATGTTGGGAGTTACCCATATATAACTATACCTATATTAAATATAGTTACAAGAATATAATGTGTGAGTATCAAGATATAATAACCAAATTATAAATATACGGTTATGTTTCATTTCCATAAAAACCTGGGTTAAAATCGCTAACAACGAACCTTGTACTTGGGGTTCCCGGTGATAAAAGATAAATCGCGGAACTCGATTTGGATCGTAGTCACTTCGGACACTGTGCTATCGGGACCCCATTTAGGCGCGTGTGTGTTCCCTGTTTTAAGGTTGACATCAGAGTAAGGAACGGCTGATACGGATCGTGATAAAGCTGGTAGGAGACGTTCACCAATGTCTATCTGTTAAGTGAATAAAGTTACCACTGTATTAGTTGGTGGTGATCTTGCCTTTTTCTATCTTTCTTAACATGGAGCTGAGCTGTGAGGGTGTGGCAATAAACCAAACTACAACCTTTATATTGTCTATTGTTTGAACAAGGCTTATTGTGATGGAATAAACAATATTGTTGCAAACGTTTGAATATTTGAACTTTCTCTTAATTGCAACATGAGCAAACTCTCACTTGAATCTCACTTCCCATGGCATGCCTCACCATAGCACTTTAGTTCTCACTCGTATATAAAGTAAGCATAAACTTTTCACATTATTAAAATAATACCCACTGCCAAACTTACAGCTTTAACTTTATATATTTCATCCTTGGTAAGATGGTAAGCACTCAGCATTGAACCCAACACCCGTATCGTGCATTCAAACAAGTTCACGTCAGTATCTTTGTTGAAGTCCATCGTGTTGGCTATCCAGTCTCGTGCAGCAAAGTATTCTGCCATAATTAATATTGTGATGTCATAATAATGGTTCTGACTTGAAGAAATAGGTTAGTAGTTAGCTGGCTATTTATTATAGGGTAGTCTGCAATTAGATTGGGAATATATGATAACTTGTTTTTAGAGTGATTCGCTGTAGAACTTCATCCATATAGAATAGAATGTCCATATATAATGTTGGGGTAATGGGTCAACTCTGGTCTAGACCCCAGGTCCCATGGCGTGCCTCACTGTAGGACCTCACCCATATAGAATAGAATGTCAATATACAATGTTGGGGTAATGGGCCAACTCTGACCTAAATCCCAGGTCCCATGGCGTGCCTCACTGTAGGACCTCACCCTTATAGAATAGAATGTGAATATACAATGTTGGGGTAAGGGCCAACTCTGACCTAAATCCCAGGTCCCATGGCGTGCCTCACTGTAGGACCTCACCCATATAGAATAGAATGTGCATATACAATGTTGGGGTAAGGGCCAACTCTGACCTAAATCCCAGGTCCCATGGCGTGCCTCACTGTAGGACCTCACCCTTATAGAATAGAATGTGCATATACAATGTTGGGGTAATGGGCCAACTCTGGTCTAAATCCCAGGTCCCATGGCGTGCCTCACTGTAGGACCTCATCCATATAGAATAGAATGTCCATATACAATGTTGGGGTAATGGGCCAACTCTGGTCTAAATCCCAGGGCCCATGGCGTGCCTCACTGTAGGCCCTCATCCATATAGAATAGAATGTCCATATACAATGTTGGGGTAATGGGTCAACTCTGGTCTAAATCCCAGGTTCCATGGCGTGCCTCACTGTAGGACCTCACCCTTATAGAATAGAATGTGAATATACAATGTTGGGGTAAGGGCCAACTCTGGCCTAAACCCCAGGTCCCATCGCATGCCACCCATGTAAAATACAACCACACCAACCTTGCTGCAAACCCATGATGTATATTGTATCCAAAGCATCTAACAGTGTAAGCCCCACACCAAACCAATCATCATATGTACGCGATATGGGGTGAGCATGATCGTGGCCCCATGCAGTTTCCTTGTACCCCTTCCATGCGTGGAGGAACACGTCAACCACAAACTTCTGCCGCTCATTCTGCTCAGTGTGGGGGAATTTGGTGTCTGAGGGTAAAAGGGATTCATGATGAATGTTTTGGGTGACATTATTACAATGCAGTTATAGCTGGGAAATTGTCAATCATATGGAGCCTTATTGAATAATGTGGTAAAAGTAGTAATATACGCTGAAGTGATAAAACCATTTTAAAAGTTAGAGTGATGTCATTTGAAACACCACCACAAAAATAACAGTGGTGAATCTGTGACCCCAATTTTCTATTTAAAATAATAGACTCACAATGCCATTCAGGTGAAATATATCTTTTATATTATAAAACTGGTTGGACATTGGACTTGATTTTCGTCTGTAATGTTTTCGTAGCACCATATCCTTTACTATTTATACCGATACCAGCGCATGAAGTGATGGAGGGCAACTGGGGCAAAGTGCACACATTTGGTTAAAAGGCCATTTATATGCCCAAAGTTATGACTATATTTAGGACAACAATAAATACACAATGTCACCATATTCACCACTAACATTATGCTTATACACGAAGCCACCATATATACCTGGTGCTTATACACGAACCCCCATATATACCTGGTGCTTATACACGAAGCCCCATATATACCTGGTGCTTATACACGAAGCCACCATATATACCTGGTGCTTATACACGAAGCCCCCATATATACCTGGTGCTTATACACGAAGCCACCATATATACCTGGTGCTTATACACGAAGCCCCCATATATACCTGGTGCTTATACACGAAGCCACCATATATACCTGGTGCTTATACACGAAGCCACCATATATACCTGGTGCTTATACACGAAGCCACCATATATACCTGGTGCTTATACACGAAGCCACCATATATACCTGGTGCTTATACACGAAGCCCCCATATTTACCTGGTGCTTATACACGAAGCCCCCATATATACCTGGTGCTTATACACGAACCCCCATATATACCTGGTGCTCATACACGAAGCCACCATATATACCTGGTGCTTATACACGAAGCCACCATATTTACCTGGTGCTTATACACGAAGCCACCATATTTACCTGGTGCTTATACACGAAGCCACCATATATACCTGGTGCTCATACACGAAGCCCCATATATACCTGGTGCTTATACACGAACCCACCATATATACCTGGTGCTTATACACGAAGCCCCCATATATACCTTGGTGCTTATACACAAAGCCACCATATATACCTGGTGCTTATACACGAAGCCACCATATATACCTGGTGCTTATACACGAAGCCCCCATATATACCTGGTGCTTATACACGAAGCCACCATATATACCTGGTGCTTATACACGAAGCCACCATATATACCTGGTGCTCATACACGAAGCCACCATATATACCTGGTGCTTATACACGAAGCCCCATATTTACCTGGTGCTTATACACGAAGCCCCCATATATACCTGGTGCTTATACACGAAGCCACCATATATACCTGGTGCTCATACACGAAGCCACATATATACCTGGTGCTTATACACGAAGCCACCATATATACCTGGTGCTTATACACGAAGCCCCCATATTTACCTGGTGCTGGTATCTTTGGTTTAGGTTCAGGTTTCACCACAGGTGCTGGTTGATTGACAGCTACATCCCCATTATCCCCCCCACCCCCATCTCCCAGGTTCACTGCTTCTATTTGCATCTGGGAATTTAAGGTTTGTTAAAATATTTGTGTTTTTTTAAATTACAGAATTTATTCTATATATAAAACCCACGATTAAATAAAACATTTTTTTTTTCTATAGTTCTCACAATGTAACAACTAAGAACTAACCAAAACATTTATTCCTATTATGCTAAGAAATGCCAAGTTTTATTTCATTCGCTTGAACTTAGATTTGTGTATTACAGTTAAAGTGTGGGTTAACCTTATACATTTTCACTGAAACGTAACAGATTTGAATGGTTTCAAAATG
>NW_004190792.1:7291-7824 GCF_000224145.3 Ciona intestinalis
CCTGGTGCTTATACACGGAGCCACCATATATACCTGGTGCTTATACACGAAGCCACCATATTTACCTGGTGCTTATACACGAAGCCACCATATTTACCTGGTGCTTATACACGAAGCCACCATATTTACCTGGTGCTTATACACGAACCCCCATATATACCTGGTGCTCATACACGAAGCCACCATATATACCTGGTGCTCATACACGAAGCCACCATGTTTACCTGGTGCTTATACACGAAGCCCCCATATATACCTGGTGCTCATACACGAAGCCACCATATATACCTGGTGCTTATACACGAAGCACCATATTTACCTGGTGCTTATACACGAAGCCACCATGTTTACCTGGTGCTTATACACGAAGCCCCCATATATACCTGGTGCTTATACACAAAGCCACCATATATACCTGGTGCTCATACACGAAGCCACCATATATACCTGGTGCTTATACACGAAGCCCCCATATATACCTGGTGCTTATACACGAAGCCACCATATATACCTGGTGCTTATACACGAAGCCA
>NW_004190793.1:0-7678 GCF_000224145.3 Ciona intestinalis
TTTTAACAAATTTAGCCACTTTTCGACAGTTTTATCCCCAGTTGCTGGTGTTATATTATCCTAGCTCGGGGCGTCGACCTTTCCGGGAACCACATTCGTTCGCTGTCGTTAAGATGCAATTGAAGTATTTTCTTTGAATTATCTTTAAGTTTGCGTTCGAAGTTGGATTCGTCCATCGAGTAGTTAATAATGATCCGATCCAAGAATGTCTTTAATTTGTGTTTGGATCTGCTAAGTTTAGCTCCCGCTATCATCGCTTGCGAAATTGCTCAATCATCCACTTATGTTAAAATACTTTCGGGGCAGCTAATAGCTTTGAACGCTGGCCTTGTTGAAATGATGGAAAATTTGTCACGAGTACATGACATGATGCAATAATGCGAAATATTGGTGCAGTATTGAGAAATAACATGCAATATTCCTACATATCTATACCCACAACAAAAAAATACAATGAAAAAAAAGTTGTTGCCGGCCTTGTTGAAATGATGGATAATTTGTCACGAGTACGAGTACATGACATGATGCAATAATGCGAAATATTGGTGCAGTATTGAGAAATACCCACAACAAAAAAAACAATGAAAAAAAAAGTTGTTGCCAAGGGCGAAACGCAAGGAAAAACATATGCATAAAATGAATAATGTACAAGTTTGTGGTAATAATGTTACGGCAGTGCTCTTCAACCGGTGCACCCAAAATATGCCTAGGGTGCACCAGTACAAAAGGGTATACAGGGGTGCACCACACACTTCACACTAAATAAATAATTTTTACTAAAAAATTTAGCAATAAGAAATATATATAAAGTACTTAAAAATTTTGAGCATTGTTTTGTCAAAGTTTTAAACATTTTTAACAAATTTAGCCACTTTTCGACAGTTTTATCCCCAGTTGCTGGTGTTATGTTTTTTTCGCGCCAATACAGAGTTGCGATAGGGGATTCTCCAAGCGTCGTCTGTCTAGGTTTCGCCAAAGTTAGTATAGACCAAGTTAGAAAACGGCGCTCGTGTCCGCCATTACGGATCCCACAGAGCGTGAATCGTCTATAACATTTAAAATATAATTTCTAATATAAATCTTCTTATATAATATTAAATCTAGGAATAATTAATATAATATTAAATCTAGGAATAATTTAATGTGAATAAATAATTTTTACTAAAAAATTTAGCAATAAGAAATATATATTAAAGTACTTAAAAATTTTGAGCATTGTTTTGTAAAGTTTTAAACATTTTTAACAAATTTAGCCACTTTTCGACAGTTTTATCCCCAGTTGCTGGTGTTATGTTTTTTTCGCGCCAATGTTGCGATAGGGGATTCTCCAAGCGTCGTCTGTGTAGGTTTCGCCAAAGTTAGTATAGACCAA
The DNA here is from genome assembly GCF_000224145.3 of Ciona intestinalis. Taxonomy (NCBI): domain Eukaryota; kingdom Metazoa; phylum Chordata; class Ascidiacea; order Phlebobranchia; family Cionidae; genus Ciona; species Ciona intestinalis. Next base: position 1,373 of record NW_004190793.1, read on the forward strand.
GTTAGAAAACGGCGCTCGTGTCCGCCATTACGGAGCCCACAGAGCGTGAATCGTCTTTAAAATGCATGGTCGGCATGTGTTTATTTAGAGTTCTTGTAAGCGATACAAAGCTAGAAAACACGTATAGCGGTTGTTTTAACATTTAAAATATAATTTCTAATATTAATCAGCTTAGTTTACATAATAGTATATGATCATATACCCACTACCTACGAATCTACAGAGCCATTCTTTACTAACATTTAAAATCCAACGAGTGGACATGCATCTCCAAACTGCTTAAGTACTAGCAGATAAGGTGTTCGCGTTTTCCGATTTCATAAAGACCCGTAAGGCAAAAAAGGTAGCATACTAATTCAAGCAGAGGACCAAAAATAGTAACTTAGTATTGTTTTCCTCAACGTTACTTCCGATATTAGGCAAATTTTACACAGATACCTTAAGTTTCGTTGCCGGGTATACGTGTTAAGTTTGTGAGCCAAAAAGTAAAATCACGGCAATGTACATGCAAAACTGCGGCTAGATACACCAGTTTATGGTATGTTATGCGTTTGTATTTATGGTAATATGTTATTTTTGTTTGTATTTTTATATTTTAAACATGTTCTTTTAAGACTCGTTGTTTTACAATCCGTTTCTCGTTGTTTTACAAACTTTGGTCTATACTTTCTCGTTGTTTTACTAACATTGGGTTTCGCAAGGCATTTTTAGCCCTCAAAACGCATTGTAAGGATGCTAGAACAGAATTTGTGTACAAATTAGCTAAAATGCACACACGGACATGTGGGCTAGCATTTTATTTGAATATGGTTGTTGAATTAAGTGGTATTACTCTAATTAGTGTGATATATATGTACAAACTTATCAAATCTTGTTGGATGCTCAACATTTTATGGTTGTTTTGTCTGACCACTTTTTAAGAGATTTTGTAAAAAGTTGATAGGTAAAAAAGTATATCACTATGGTTTTGGATAAGATTTGGTGTTGGATATAGCAGAAATAGATTCTATGAGATATTTAAGTGGGGAAAACATACTTTCTTTCAATGGAAATATCCATGACCATGCGCAACCATTCGGGCTGCAGCAGAGGTAGTACTCCTTGCCTCGGCGGCTCAACCTAGTCAAGGCTCTTGGTCATCAGGATTCTTAAAAAAGCAGCATTTCGCTGTGGTACTGAATCGTTTTTTCCTAATCAAGGCTCTCTCATCAGCATTCTTGAAAAGCTGCATTTCGCTCTGGTACTTAATCGTTTTTACAGCCAGACTTTCGAAAGTGCCTTTCCCCAAGAACCCCTAGCCCGCGTTGACGCATGAGCGTGACAACATTCATGTCACACGCGAACTTACGCATAAGTATACACGGGAACTACAGCCGCTTTCCAGGATTCAATTGCGAGAGCATACTAGGAGCAACTGATCTCTCGTTTTTTGCAATCGCGACACTCGGAGATACTCGTCAGCCATGTTGTAAAACCTGTCGATGTCAAGGACAGTTAACCTTTTAAATTCCACAAGAATTTATGGACGGACATTTGCAGAGAGAACAGTACGACTCGCATTTCCTGGTCTTCTTGGGCATAAGAAGAAAGATCCGTGATGCAAAGTATCGATCCATTTTCGGCGGCTGGGTGCACATATCACAGGAGGCTGCGGTGGCGCCCACCAAACCTGATTTAAGGCCGCGGGTTTCAACACGACGTTTCACTCCTTTGTTTTCTGACATAAAGTGTGACTGATCCAAGCGTGGTTCGACACCGGAAGAGTCGCCTCCCGTCTACGAGGCAAACACACGCTTGGCTTGGTGCACTCGAACGAAGAGGTTTTCAAAAGAACTGCACGACTGCTCATTAAGACTTTCAAACAGTGCCACAGCTTCCAAAAGCTGCTTGTCTTCGATATTTTCAATGTCAACGTCGGTCAGTTTTGACTGGACCTCTCCTTTAAACGCATTCTTTTTTTCGGACATCATTCTTTGCGGTTGTGTGCCAGTGTACTTCCAACCAATTTTGGACAAACAACTTTCTTTCCCTCGGCATCTTTGTGAACGGTGCTGTTTCAGGACGCACTTAAAAACACATGCCAGTGCATTTTGTTTACAAGATACGTCATAAGGCCAGTCAATAAAGAAAAAAAATATTTATACGTTTACCTGCAAATTGAATAATAAATTTAATAAGAAACCCGTCTTGCCCCACCCTACTAAGTTATTAATCAGCCGACAGAGCCTCCGTTGGCAGTACCGATGGGCAAGGGCAAGGCCTCATCCGCGACCACATCAACTTCTTTTAAACAGTCCTGTCGAATCTTTTCTTCTGTTAGTATTTCCTGTTTTTTTTGTCAAACTGTTTTTTTGTGTCGAACTGTATTCTTTATCACTAGTTGACATTTTACTAATGTTTCTTTTTTTAGTTGTTTGTTGGGGAGATTCTGCAATTAAATCAAATAAAATTAGACGGTGTAGGTCGGGATGGCAACATGTAGAACTCACTGTTTTGGAAGTTGTGGCGATTGACTTCGTCCTAGCTGCTGGCCCCGAGACTTTTTGGGGTAGATTCCGGTCCTTTTCCATTTTGTGGTGTGGCGGCTGTGGGCATTTGCCGCTCGTGCACCACAAGTGTGCCGACATGTCGTATTTTGTGTATCGGCATTTAAATATAACATAAACATTAAAAAAAGGTATGTGCACAGTCACATTTTTGCTATTGCTATATTTCAGCAAACAATGATGTTGTTCGAGGTTGATCATCCATCCACTGGTATTCCGCCTATGGTCTGCATCTGTCGTTTCAACCGCTAGCTTAGGTTACTTCGAGGCATCGGTTGCATACCCTCCGAGGCGTCGGTGGCATTGAAGAGCTTGCACTTCTTCCACGACTGTTGTCCGCGCCTGAGGAGATAAAAGGCATGGGAAGCAGCTCTTTTCTGATAAGAGTTTTAAATAGAGTTTTAAATAATTTATAGCAGTTTATGAAAACTGTTAGGTCATATGTTTTGATAATTCGTTGAATTTTTCACGTTTACTTTTATATTAGGTCACATGTTTTGATAATTCGTTGAATTTTTCACGTTTAGTTTTATATTAAACGAGAAACATATTGAAAAAGCGAACCGGCTTGACCCGACCTACTAGCAGCCACAGAAATAAAAAAGAATAGAACGCGCATCTCGAATGTCGCTAAAGGAGAGAGCTGATATACTGGGTTTTAAGGGTCACGTTACCGCAGGTCGTTTCCGTTTTACTATTGAAGGCAATGTAATCTATGGCGCGTATGAAGTTTTTCTTTCATTTTCTGACTTAAATCACAGCCTCTCAGGTATACGTACAAAAATCCGTATGTAGTTTTTCTTTTATTTTCTGACTTAAATCACAGGTATATATATATAACAAGCTTTGCGTTTGTTTAATAAAGTTGTGTTAAATACTTCTTTAATTGCCTAACACTGTCAGAATTTTCTATATTATATGGACACAAATGTAGAATCCTCCGAAACGTAACGTGTTAGATGAAAATGTTGGAGGTTGGTAGTAAAGAGGCAGAGTTAGAGTTTATTGGCTATACGGGTTATTTTTTGGTTTTTGTTTGTATGTTTAGCGATTAGCAGATAACGCAGGGGGAGGATTCCTAAACGAGAAACTGGCTATACAGGTATTTTTTTGGTTGTTGTTTGTATGTTTAGCTGTTAGCAGATAACGCAGGGGGAGAATTCTTTACTAGCGCCAAACTTTTAATAATCTGACATTCAATAGCTTTTGAATTCATATTTGAGTATTATCAAGTATTTCTAGGGCTATGTCCGAGATTAGACCCCAAAGAGGTCAACAGTGGGTTGCTTTTGGCTGCAATAAGAGAAAGTTTTCGAAAAGCCAACCCAGATCAAATAGTTCAGGCAGTGATGACGAAGAGTCTGAAGTTAAAAAGAAGTATGTATCCTCGAACATTCCACAGGTTTCTTTTGAGTTAGTTAAGTGTAGAACTATTCTAGCCTAGTGTAATGCACAGTTTAACAGGTTAAACCAATGTTAAGTTAAGTTTTTTTTAGCTAAAATGTTTGGAAAGGTATATTTGTTTAAGTTACGTTTTTTTAGCTAAAATGTTTGGAAAGGTATATTTGTTTAAAAGGCATTCATACACCAAACATTTTACTTTTTAAAGTTGGCCCAAACAAAACATATGTTATACTGAATATACTTTTGACAGCTAGCCAATATTACGTTTGGGTTTTAGTTTCCCAAAATACAAGCAGCGTCGAAAAAAATTGGAAGTAAAAATACGGCGAGAGAACTTAAAAATATCAGACTCATCCGTCATAGGCTCAGACCATTTCTATGAAAGAGACATCAACCGATCAAAAGTCATACATGTGATTAGACATGCCAAACACGTCGAAAAAATGCCTAAAGTGAGATCAACGGAGCGGGTAGTGTATATTGTCTGGGATGGAAAGAAAGTGCAAGGGTATATTGATCTGGGAAATGGGCTAGAAACTACAGACTCCACACCCCACCTGCAAAAAATGTTTTAATTTTAACTGGAAAATTCCATTGGGGTTTTTTTTTATTGACAGCCTTAATGGGCAGGAAAGAGCTAATTTAACTAAAGTATGCATTGAGAAGTTATCTTCTACTGGTGCGGAAATTGCTGCTGTTATTGTGACGGTCCTTCGATGCACTTCAGCATGTATAAAGAATTTTGTGGAAAAAAAACATTTCTGCAATATTTGATGCCTGCCATATGCTGAAACTATTACGTACTAATAGATCATAACGAAGAAAAAATTTGCTGGAAGTATATTAAAGAACTTGAGTCATTACAAAGGAGTGAAGGCCTTCATCTTGGAAACAAACTACGTAAAGATCATTAATTTCTTCCAGCAAAAGATGATAACATTGCAGCTCAAACTTTAAGTGAAAGCGTTGTAGATGCTATTGAATTTTGCACAAATGTATTAAAACTGGCTCAATTCAAGGAGTAGGCTGGTACAGTCAAATTTATTCGTTTGATCAATAACTTGTTCGATATTATGAATTCCCGTCACCCCATGGCCTACTCAATACACGGCCTAGGAATACACCGAAACTGCTCAGAATAAGAGGCCTATTGACGCGAATAATGCCCATTATAATACATTGTTACGTCACGGTTTTATGAATGGATTTTGCTGTCTGGCTGTAGTTTTTGCATTAAATAACATTTAATTTCCCATTCCCGGTTAAATTACCTTATTTTTCGGGTTATTTTATATCAACATCTTATATTTTTTATAAATGTTTAAGCATGACTGAACAGATAGGAGTTACTTTTAACCAACAGTTTAATTTGGCTCAGTCGCTGAGTGAAAATAGTATTTGGCTTAAAACAGAAGATTTTTAAGAAAGCTTATGCATATCTAGCAAAATTACCTTATTTTTCGGGTTATTTTATATCAACATCTTATATTTTTTATAAATGTTTAAGCATGACTGAACAGATAGGAGTTACTTTTAACCACGTGCGGCATACAAGTAAGTTTAACCGACAGTTTAATTTGGCTCAGTCGCTGAGTGAAAATAGTATTTGGCTTAAAACAGAAGTTTTTTAAGAAAGCTTATGCATATCTAGCAAAACAACAAGTAAGTTAATTGATATATGTCCGTTGTGGACTTTTAAAACCGGTCCTTAAAAACAATATAGGATAAAACCGGTCCTCAAAAACAATATAGGATATTGGATAACCACAAGCATATTAGCCTTTGTCTCAAGGTGCTTATGCCTTGATTATGTCCTGCTGCTCATAACTCATTTTCTACTCGAGGTTTTTTTTGTTAAAGCAGGACAGAGGCTCTCTTCCTCGAGGTCAAAAAATGGGTCATACAGCACATCATAAATTAAGACTGTATAATACAAACAAACTCACGATAGCCTCCCTTCGTACTCAAGTGTTGTGTCTAACTTTAGACCTTTGTCGCTGTTTAATTTGACTAGTCTTCCTTCCTGAAGATCTTCTTGCCACTTCTTCATGATCATAACATGCACAGATGGGTACCCTTATCCAAATATTTTTATCCAACTACGGAACACCTATTGACCATGCTTAAAAATAGCTTGCTTAATAATTCTGGTGGCTTAGAATTTAATCTAAATAAAATTATAAAGGTGTGCTGCATTATAAAACTTGCCAAATGCCTGTCTACTAAATTAAAAATAATCAAAACGTAGGTTTTCTGTGTTGGTAAACTGAATCTGATTGCTCGTCTCTCTTTATGCTTAATAAACTGATATTTATATACTAATAAACCTTTTGCGCTGCTTTATATGTCTGGTATG
>NW_004190794.1:0-7675 GCF_000224145.3 Ciona intestinalis
GCCGTGACCCTTTATAACATTGCCAAGTTGCGGTGACCCCAAGGATAAAATTAGTTGGGTTGATCCTCCTTCACTGCACTTTTGGAGCTAACTAGTAGGTTACTAGGCTATATATTAAATTTGACTTCTAAATAAATAAACAACACAACAAATCAACAACTTTTTTACAAAATAAATTTTAGTTTACGGCACCCGTTATTCTTAAACTCTTTCCAACGTGTACTTTTTTGCTTTTTTTTAAGTCTAGCAAATGTTATCAGTCGCTTTTGAAAGTTCTGTAGGCTAGGCTAGCTATCGTAGTCTACCTATGGTTGATGCCGGGAATTCAATTAAATCGCGACCTCAAGTCCAACTTTTGCTTAAATGCATTTCAGCAATTATTTTTTATTTTCATGGTAAAGAACTTTGTGACGTAATGAATTACCTGAAATCAAACAAGTAAATCCTGTAATTTTTCATTGCTGCTAAGCTGCCATTAAAATCTTGCTTTCCGAGCATATTTGCCATTATTAAACGAAAATCCTGTAATGAGGCCCAGGGTGTTCTGGTTTGTCTAGTACTCTAGTAAAATCGCGATGCACTCTGTGGTGAGCTGCCCGTTGTTAGGAGTTATCTTTCTAAATTTCTAAACTAATGAAATTCTTTTCAGAAGGCCTCAGATGACCCCAGGCTAATTGTCAGGCGACCCCAGTTGGGGTCGCGACCCACAGGTTGGGAACCGTTGCATTATAGCTATAGGTTAAGGTCATGCTAAACGTGTTACTCAAATTTCTGTAAATTACAAGAGCTAATGGTGCCTTGAGAGAAAACTCAGAACCAACAAGCCCTAATCTTGTTCTCCTAAATTTAATTAAATTGTTTTTGTCAGTCATTTTTAAAGTTTGGCTAGTTTTAAAATTATTAATTTAATTAAATTGTCTGTCAGTCATTTTTATAGTTTGGTTAGTTTTAAAATTATTTTATCCGTATACTTTGCAATGAATGATTTTGCAGTTTTCATAAGTCACCTACTTGTAAACAAAAATTTAGTCTCAAGTACCACAATGGTGCACGTTGCTGGACTTTTTAAACTTCGCCTGCATTTGATGGCGTTAACATTATAACCAAATTCAAACAGTAAAGGAATTTGGTTGCATAGGACATATGTTTGTAAATAAAGATCTAGTCTTAATTACCACAATGTTGCCACTTTGCTGGACTTTACACTTCGCCTACATTTGATAGTGGTAACATTATAACCAAATTTAAACAGTGAAGGATTGGTTGACCTTCTGCCTAACATTCGCTGATGTCTAAACTAGGACTCATTCTAATGATAAAGATTCGCTGATGTCTAAACTAAGAAGCAATCTAACTAACATTCGCTGATGTCTAAACTAGGAAGCAATCGCTGATGTCTAAACTAGGACTCATTCTAATGATAAAGATTCGCTGATGTCTAAACTAAGAAGCAATCTAACTAACATTCGCTGATGTCTAAACTAGGAAGCAATCTAATGATAAAGTTGTCTGCTTTGAAGAAGTTAATTTTATTATTGTCATTTAGATTTTTATCATTTGATTTTAATTTTAGGATAAAAAAGGAACAACAACAAAACAAGTAAACAAATAAATAACAGTTTTAAATTTTTTATATTTGATTAAGGAACAACAACAAAACAAGTAAATAAACAACAGTTTTATAAATTTTTATCTTTTGATTTAATTGTAATTTAAAAAACAACAAGTAAAAAACTACCAAGATATGTACATTTTTAAATTTACAATTTTTCACTTGACTTTTTAAAAATATTTTTTAAATTTTCTTTGTCCTGCTCAGCAACTTCTTTGGCAATTAATGCTGTCATATCTTGACTTACTTTTCTCGCTGTGAAAATTCAAGGTAAATTTAACTAGCCTGATATTCCAATGCCATGCATGCATACCATGAGTGCGTTTACGTCGACCAGCTGGTGGTACAAGTTGTGTTGGGGAAGGGGTGGGTTCGCAAGTCATTTCTTTGGCTGCAAGAGAATCTTCTTGACTTTTATTAACTGGACTGTGATCGTTTGAATCCGACATCTCCGTCATTTGATCTGGATCAACACCTCTACCAGCTCCAGTACTATAAGTAATGACCGGGGGTCTCGTGCTTTTTAATGGTGTAATCACACCACTCTATCTTTCGTCTCCTGTGATGGGAAGTGATTGAAGCGGTGCTGATATCGTAGCGCTTGTAGACGGTATTGTGGTTGATTTTGGAATAGTTAAAAATCAAGTAAGTGCTGTTTCTGTTGACGGGGAAATTCTTAAAAAATTAAAGGTCATTGGAGTTCAAAGTTTGGTATGTCGGCGGATTGGTGCGGAGTGCATTGGGATCTGGCCCATGGCTTGGAATTGGCGCGAAAAGTTGGCTATCTAATAAAAATAAGCGAGGTCTGTTGGATAGGATACATAGTATTTCCACCATGTTTATATGGGGAAAGAGATACGAAGAAGGACGGGAATTGGCAGAAGAGAGCGGGCGGAAATGGTATGCTCGCGCTGCGCGCAGTTCGAATATAGAGCTGTCGATTCATTTTTGAATAATTATACTACAGGAAACCACACCGGTTCGTGGAAATGCAACGCCCAACGCAAAAAATACCTTGGCTACGTTGGAACATTGGCAGAAGAGAGCGGGCGGAAATGTTATGCTCCTCAAGGGCTTTGTGATACGCGCTGCGCGCAGTTCGAATATAGAGCTGTCGATTCATTTTTGAATAATTATACTACAGGAAACCACACCGGTTCGTGGAAATGCAACGCCCAACGCAAAAAATACCTTGGCTAAGTTGGAACCTGACAGATATCTCCTTTGTTTGTCGCGCGCTGCTTTATTCCAATTTGGCAAATGAATTATCTCAAGTTAGCTGCGCTTTACAAAATCCAGCAACGTTACCATGGGATAAAGTTGATGTTTGTGAAGCATTTGTACGCTGGTTAGGCGAGAGCGCGACAAAGTTGTGTGCTTCTGCAACAAATCCAACCCATGAATTAAAGGCATTAAAATGCTTTCACTGTTTTTCAAAACACGTTATGGATTTGGTAAGTGACAACCCTCAATTCTGTGGTGTTGAACTAAAGATGAATGGCGCGATTAACATTGCGGTCGCTTTGCAGACGGTGGCATCTTTCTTCGACTCTTTTTCTAAGGCATATAAAACACGCGTCCTGGATCAAATACCGGAGACTGTATACGTGGCTAAAACTTGTTTTGATTTTAAGTCTTTAACCGACCATAACGTTGATGAATTGGGCAATTCATTTTTACAACTTTATGAATTTGCTTTTCGTCATATTGAAATGCCAGAATAGGAAGATATGAAGTCTCAATATCTTCGTTTGATTCAAATTATAAAAGAAGACCGGCCGTCCCTACAATGTAATAAAAGTACAATGAATTCAAAAATTGTTGAAAGGATTTTTTCTAATGCGAAATACCACAAGGGAAGTTATGGAAAATTTTAACCTGCTGCTCAAACGAAGGAGCACTGGTAAAAACGAAAGCATCGCAACTACCTCGAAAGTTGTTCAACGTCTCATGCGGGAGCCTTCTAAATTTCCTAGATTATTTTTGCAATAAAAAACATAAAACAATTTTGACTAGTGTGCGTGTGAGTGTGTGTTAACTGTTAACCATCGTCTCATGCGGGAGCCTTCTAAATTTCAAGAGTACAATGAATTCAAAAATTGTTGAAAGGATTTTTTCTAATGCGAAATACCACAAGGGAAGTTATGGAAAATTTTAACCTGCAGCACAAACGAAGGAGCACTGGTAAAAACGAAAGCATCGCAACTACCTCGAAAGTTGTTCAACGTCTCATGCGGGAGCCTTCTAAATTTCCTAGATTATTTTCGCAATAAAAAACATAAAACAACTTTGAATAATGTTCGTGTGTGAGTGTGTGTTAACTGTTAACCATGATTTAAAAATTTAATTGTAAAATGTTCAATAAACCAGTGTATACGTTGATTTCAATCCCATTTATTGGCGTAACTTAGCGATGAGATGATAATTATAATTTCTGTGTATTCTATGAATATTAAAGCGTTCAAAATCCAGCATGGCAACGTTTTTTACTCGCTCGATTTCGTTGAGCTGTTTATTAACGACGAAAATAACATCGAGTTGCGCATCTCTCTTTATCTTGGTATTAACTTAGTACAACGCTTTCTGGATAGACCGCATCTGTAACAGCGTTTTCTATCGCACTGGCGCCCATACCAGACCGTGTCTATGGTTAATTATGCGCTTACAACAAGGTTTTGTATAGGCGAGGTAACAGACGCTCGTAAAATATATTACGCCCGGTCGGTCCGGATTTCCAATAAAACTAAGCAGTCAACGTCCGGATTTACAACTTTTACAATCCTGGGTTACTTTAAATATTCAGCATTATTATTAGTAAACTGTATTTTGAAGTTTGCTCCATCCTACTTTTAATCGCTTTAATGACATTTTTAAATTCTAAATAAAAAATATTGCAAGCATATTTTGTGGCCCGATAATAGCTGTCCTGAAAGGTCATCTGGTTTTGGAAAGTGGCTTGCAGCACAAATTGAAACTGAACAGCGATATAAATGTCCAGCTGATAAGGCACCGCATGCCACCTGTAAGCACATAGCAGCTGTTTGTTTTTTTCTTGTAAGTGTAATTGAAGTTTGCTGGTCCAGCAACTATAACAGCGGTTCCATCACCCAGGCATGCAGGTGCAAAATACCACAGTAAATTAGTGCATGCCATTTGTTTAATCCTAATTCTATAAGTGTGGTTATTTTTAGGCCTATTATTTAAGCATGTACGATCGACAGAAGTTTCAGGGTACATGGTAGACGATATATAGAAATTTGCCGGAGGAATATGATTATGTGCGCAAACAAGTGATAAATGATTGTGCTTTTACCAGAGATACGCAAATTTGTTAGGGGGTGCCGATCTTCTTGCTGCCCAAAAACGGATAAAATAAAAAATATTGAAAATTCTACAATAGTTTTGAAAGAAAACGATAAATATTATGCTCAAATCCAGGCTTAATTAGGCATCATTGGAAGAAAAATGTTGTATTTTATAGTTTACACGTTTAAAGATAACTTTGTGCGAAGTATTTCGTTTGACCCTCATTTTTATAGTTTCTTGAACTTTTTTTTACTGACCGCTGGATACCATTTGTGTCAAAACAAAGTAAATTGTTATAATTTGTTTTGCGTATAAAAATGTAAATAAATCAGTGTAAATACATTCTAAATCATTACTATTTTTACTTTTAAATCAGAAATTTGGAAACGCTCATAAATAATTCTGTATCCAACAGTAGTCATTCGTAATGAAAGGGGGCGTTCAAGGATTCTGTATGCATAGTTTAATAAAGAAGTAGTTTCACGGGTACGCGATATCACGTGGTTCGTCACGCATGACTGTGGTCCCACTCCGCGGCAAATTGACTGGCAGAGAATAGTGTTAGTTGTATTGTATTGGTTAGTGGTGCGTCTCTAATGTTTGGTGTAACAACACAAACTTGTCTTACAATACAAAACTAAATAGTATTCATGTTCGCAATGTCAATTTCTAAGTAGTAGTAATACAGTCAGTGTATGTGACTATAGTATTTTTGAATTGGTTGTTATAAAGATTTTCTGTTTTTCTGCTGTCAGACTTACTTGTAACTTGTACACCCGAGGTCATTTAGCAAATATGTGTTCCACTTCTGTTGAGTCCGTAGTATTTTTGAATTGGTTACCTTAGCAAATATGTGTTCCACTTCTGTTAAGTCCGTAGTATTTTTGAATTGGTTGTTATAAAGATTTTCTGTTTTTCTGCTGTCAGACTTACTTGTAACTTGTACACCCGAGGTCGTTTGGCAAATATGTGTTCCACTTCTGTTGAGTCCGATGAAATCATCCAAGAATTTATGAATATACCAGAGTTTGAAATTGAAGAAAGCATTGATACAGAAATAGGTTTGGGATCACAGGAAACTTGTGCATGTCAACCTGAAAAACTGTTAAAAGAAATAATGAAAAAGTTGGATCCTTCAAAAGAACTTACAAATCATGGAGAGGTATTTGCCAAAAAGTGGATAGCAAATGCAAATTGCAGTAAAAACATTGACATTCTCGAAATTAATATTGCAGACTATCCATCCATATGTCATGATAGTGATCGTTTTTTTAATCCAGCACCTTCAGATAAATTTAGTGGGCCGCATTTGTTGTTAATGCTTATTAAAGAATGCTGGAAAAGTACAAGAAAAATTGAAAGCTCTTCGGGACTAACTTATAAAGGCATTAGTGAAGTGGAAAACGATGGAATTGAGTATTTAGCTGGTTACACTGTTATGAAAGCTTCAAAAAAGTTTGGATCCGAAATAATTTCACCTTTCATACAAGACGAGCCACATGGCAATTTAATCAAAATAATGGAGAAGAAGCAAGGAGTTTTATTTTATCCTAGTGAAGATTTGATGTACATTTTACAATATTGTTTCCAAATATGTGCCAAAGAAGTTGAAAAGAAACCTCAAGATGTCAATTTCAATCAATCAACAGAAACTATCCTAAAAAGCGAAAGATTTCAGATATCTTTGTGCAAATTTAATGACATGTCAAATGCTAATTGCCTTTCTGCTTTGTCTTTTATTGTCAAATTATTTGTTAGAGTTTTGGCTTACACCTTTGCAAAAAAACTTTTTAGTAAATTTGTCAAAAGTGGATCGAAGGGGTTGCGCAGTGATTTAAAACGCAAAACAAAATAAAGCTTACTTTTTGAGATACTGTTGAGTGTTGACCATACATTGTTTTTTCCATACTTTTATTTATTATATATATAAATTTTACATAATTTTTTTGATATAACAATTTAAAAGTAAAATAAAAATGTTAATGCTTTCGTTATGTAAAAATGTTATTGCTTTCATTATTAGATTTTTTTGCTCTGTGACCCAAATTTGGATCTCGAGGAAGCGCCTCTGTCCTGCTTTAACAAAAAAATCCTAGAGAAGTGATAAATTTGGGTAGAGCAGCAGGTCAGATCGGAGAATAAGCACTCTGAGTAAAAAGGCTGTTGCTTCTTATATCGTTTTACATTAATACGACATAGTTCTCTTATTCTTTTATTATCGCACTGATGTACATTGGTCTGTCTGTAGTGATCTGTATTTCTAATGTTTATACGACATGTTTTTCAGGGCAATTTGTTTAATTTAAATTGTCTCAAATACGTTTAGCTATTTATACTCATTATGCCATCGCATTGTGCCCTACCAGGATGTGGGTATTCGCACAATAAATGTAATGGAGGTCCAAAAAAAAGCCTGTTTACTATTAAAAGGCCGGATTTAGGAAAAAAAAGTGAGATTGAGCGAGAGCATTACCGTCAGCTCACAAGAATTATGTTGTCCATGAGGGATGCTGGTAAAGGGGACAACATAAAGAGCATGCTAAATAAAGAAAGGTTTGTTAAATGACAACAATACTCATTCTTATAGGATTGGGTGATCATTGTAGTTCATTCTTATTGTTTGTAATAATATTTTTAAACTGAACATTTCAGTGCAGCAATTTGTGACATTCATTTTAAATCGGAAGATATACTCAAAAATGGTGATAGGTCAACTCTTCGATTGGGTGCAATACCGTGTTATAATTTACCAAAATC
>NW_004190795.1:0-7491 GCF_000224145.3 Ciona intestinalis
TAAACTTAGGCTTTATTTAACATAACGTAACTACGACCTTAATCAAATAGAATATTAGATATAGATTAAAATAACAACGGAAATGATATCACTAAACTCAGTAAGCTAATTCAAACAGTAACACTGCAACTGAAAGACGGGAGTTAAAACAAATGGTGAAACGTGGCGAACAAAAGAAGGAACACACGAAAGTAATTATTAGCGGCGCGCCGCACACAGTGTTGCCGTTTGTGGAATGCTTCCCTATGTAACAAACCCATTTTTTTATATACTTCTCCAGTAGTATGACTAATTCACTCCCACAACTTCCCATGGCTGCTTTGTCGTGATGAATTTTTAGTTCTGGAGCAACTGTTTTCATTTTTGCTTTAAACTGGCATTCTGGGCATTCCTCGATCCAGCAATGAAATGTAAATGGTTTTCATTCTAAGTGACTATATGTTGCTTCTGGGATCAGAATGTAACAAACCCATTTTTTTTATATACTTCTCCAGTAGTATGACTAATTGATTTTTTGGGGTGATAACGGTGCCTCTGTGGCCACCGGTACCTTCATCATCGTGGCACTGTTTTAATGCTATCTGTTGCTCCTCCTTCGTGTACAAAACCTGAGCCCGGTTACCATCTCCAGTCCTGAACATCTTGCCCTCTTANANACATTTTTCTGTGTAAGTTGTATAAGCGCAAGTGTAAGTAAGTTTTGTTCAAATACCATGCATCACAAATTTCTGTGCTGCCTTTCTTATTTTTCTGCGGTCTGATAACCTCTGGTAAACATGCCGGCCACCATCTCTAGTCCTGAACATCTTGCCCTCTTAAAAACATTTTTCTGTGTAAGTTGTATAAGCGCAAGTGTAAGTAAGTTTTGTTCAAATACCATGCATCACAAATTTCTGTGCTGCCTTTCTTATTTTTCTGCGGTCTGATAACCTCTGGTAAACATGCCGGCCACAGCTAACATACTCCTTCAAAGCAAGCAGATACTCGTCACTACAAATTCATTCAAATATTTTAAGTAGTTTTTAACAATTTTTTTTCTTTATTCGTATTATAATTTTCTGTGGCAAATTTAATTCCTCGTCGTCTAAACAGCTTTCGTCATTCGAACAGGAGTCAAATGCAATGAAGGCTTTTATTAAATTTTGCATCACACGGTTTTGCCCGCGAGTACAAACAATAAAAAATCCACTCTCGGGTTATGGCAGAAACAAGAGTTAACCTAGTGGAAAAGCAAAGAGCTTCTACAGTCTGGCAAACACAAAACTCCACAGCTGACAGTGTCAGTTTGTTTAACTTTTATGCCAAACTGGGTGTCTAGGAAGGGTATTAAGCATAAATATATACTCTTTTCAGCAGTTTATTACCATGTTAATTCTCCTGTTTTGGAATTCAGATAAATGGTGAAGTGACTGCTCCATAACACTGAAGAGAAAATGCCGCGTCGCATTTTTTTTTATTTTTTTTTTCAGAAACTCATATGATTGATTTGCAGTGCTAATTTCAGGACCCTTCCAATAAACTTCTTAAAAACCAACATGAAGTCGAACCGAATCTTGTTTCACCTGATTGAGAATTTATTTCATCCAATGTGCCTAATATAAAATATTCCACTGCATTTTCAGACAGTCATCCGTTACTAGTATCTTCCTGGAAATGATCAGCAATTAATTGGTTTAGCACATAGTGTATACACATCATTCCAAAACACTTTAGTTTCCTTGTTGTTAATCAGTGCAGGTTTTTCCAGTTGTGCTTTCATTGCAACTTCATCATTTCATAAATACGTGCAAAATATAAAATATTCCACTGCATTTTCAGACAGTCATCCGTTACTAGTATCTCCCTGAAAATGATCAGCAATTGATTGAGATAAGTCATCATCAATTAACTGAGAAAAATCCCGGCCTGTTAGCGGTTTATTGTTGCAGTTTTGATAAATAAGCAAATCAAAACGTTTTAGAAGATATTCGCAATACTGTAAATGGCTGCAGCAACTTATTAAAAGTTATTTCCTAGGAATCAGTGTATAACCACACAAAATAGCTTACCAAGCTTGGTGGAGAACTAGTTTTTGTGACTATCCAGGTTTCAGATCATAAACTCTTCGTTTTTTCCCCATGAGACATAGACTATATTTATATCTATATTTACAGTTACCATATAGCAGTTTGCATAAGCCGAGTAATCATGTTTGATTGGTTCTGTGTTTAAAATAGCAAGACTAAAATGACTGTACAGTGTAATAAGTAACAGAAAACGCTATGTCGACGGTACACTCTGTTTTGCTGCAAGCAATATTTAATTTTCCTCTAGCAAAGCCTATCGTAACCAAATTCCATAGAAATCACACGTTAAGCAACTAACTTGTCTATTGTTTACGAGTGCATGGACGCCATTTTTGTTCGAGCAGCTGTACAGCTGATAATGGCGATACTGCGAAATATATGCAAAATGTCTTCTTTACAGACGAATTAGGCATTTACAGAGACATTTTTAGCATTTTAATAGGGCAGGAACCAAAACTATGTTATTTTATAGCAAAAATACGAATAACCCAGTAAAGTACGCTATTAAATAGGCATATAATAGTAGCATCAGATATCAGTAAAAGTGTTAGTGTATGTATAGCAAAAATACGAATAACCCAGTAAAGTACGCTATTAAATAGGCATATAATAGTAGCATCAGATATCAGTAAAAGTGTTAGTGTATGTATATGAAGTTTTTTAATGATGTTAAATATGTGTGTACTATTTTTACATAGATTCACTTTGAGCGATGACATTGGCTTTGGCGATTTTAAATTACTAATAATAAATAGGCAACAAAAATTTAATCTTTGAACTTTAAAAGAAGTGACAGTCTGGGAAAAATAGATTCAATAATGAAACATTCGGTTTTTTATTTAATAATGCTCATTTTTAAATCTCAACCAATGGTATTTATTTTAATGGGAAGCCAAATTCATAATAACATCAAGCAATAGCTTTCTATACTGTCAAGTATGTGGTAAATCATTGTTTATCCATCATCTGCATGTTGCACAACTACCACTAAACTAAAGTAACACATGCAAGCAAATTTTTAAAGCCAAACCATTATTGCCAAAACATTTTATTAAAATGTCCACAATGAAGTACAAACATCATGCTGTATTGCAAAATTGTAACATTGCCCAATAATTTGTTTTTAATAATGAAAACAACTTTTCTCTTGCTTAATTTATTTGAAAATCCAGGAAAGTGAGCAAACCACTTAAAAAGTCTATTTTATTGAAATTTTATTAATCCCATCGTCTTGAGTTACCAAAACTCAACCAACCGTGTTCTTTTATCAGATTTTTCATAACAAGCTTTTGGACCAATCGACATCTGTTCAGATCACTTTGTTCAGCAGCATCTGCAGCAATAACAAAGAGGAATCTGTAAACTTTGTTCATAATATTGATCCTTTGTATCTACAGAACCTAACTTC
Source organism: Ciona intestinalis (assembly GCF_000224145.3). Taxonomy (NCBI): domain Eukaryota; kingdom Metazoa; phylum Chordata; class Ascidiacea; order Phlebobranchia; family Cionidae; genus Ciona; species Ciona intestinalis. Next base: position 3,475 of record NW_004190795.1, read on the forward strand.
AGTTGGTATCCTCACACTCGTTTGTTCAACCCTAATTATTGTTTGTCACGTTGTTAATAAACTGCATAAATAAATCTCGTTATATACACTTGTAGGACAATGCACTCGTCATATACCCCTTAATGCATAATAAAAAGTAACAAATTTAAGGCAATTAGGAGGACATAATGCATCTCCTGGGTACTCCCAAATATTTAAAATAAATATAGAACCTCCTTGCTTCACTTGAAACTTAAACTCCTGGTTGAATGTTTTGCAATTTTTGTTGCATTTAGTAAACTTTTCGCCACGCAGTGTGGTCATGGAATGTACCGGCTGTTTTAAAATAGAAACATAAAAAATTAAGTAGGTCAAATTAAAATTTTTGCGAATTATTTCAAATTGACATTAACCCAAAAAAGTCCTAACTATAAGCAGATGTGCTTCACAAATAACAACTTTCTTAAATTTCCTTCAACTTTCTTTACACTATATGGCTTGGTGATAATTCTTATAACTGTTAATAAATGTTTTGCTGCTGTACTATTCTCTAATTCATTTTCAAAAAAAAGGTGCGCTTCCATGCAAACTTGGGGGTACTGCATTAGCAATTCGGCAGATTTTTTATTGCTGCTGAACCGTTCTATCCATTTGCTAACATGTTCATTTCCCCTTCCGGTTAAAACTAGGTCGTTTTTAAGTTTTTTAACTTCCTTAGCAACTAATACGGGTGTCAAGACTCGAGATTCTACCGCTGATGAGGTATGTTGACAATTATTCGATTCCCCAAAATCAACAAACGAAAGTTCATAATGATGATAGCTGGCAGTATACTCCAATCAAAACTAGGGCGCATAGAATCCATAATAAAGTTAATAAAAATACGACAAGTCTTACATAAAACTGAAATTCATGAACTTGCACGAACAAACGTATATTGAGTTGCCCAGCAACCGTGTGGAGTGAGAGTTACATTCAAGCGTGACGAAGACAATGGACGAGTTCAGCCGTCATACTCTCTTTTAGTATACTTTGTTAAAACGCTGTTGTACCTGAAGCAGATGCGAAGGTCCTGTAAAAAAACATAACGATTTACGCAGAATGGCGGCCTCCTGGGTGCGTGGTGGAACAGCCCAAAATGTTAAAATAGAAACAAGTGAATTTTTCAATTTTTTTAATTGGAAAATATTTACACAAACAAAGTCTTTTTTTATAGTAGGTCCTCAGCACGCGGCAACACTTGAGCCGCCTGTCCACAGCCCCTGTAGCTCCACAGCCGCCTGTGGCTCCTGAGAAGGGGCAAGCCTTTTTAAAGGGGCACGCTCCTGTGGAGGGGCGGGCCTTTTTAAAGGGGCAGGCCTTTTCAAAGGGGCAGGCCTTTTTAAAGGGGCACACGCTCCTGAGAAGGGGCAGGCCCTGTTGAAGATCCGGGCTGCAAAAGTCTGCTGGAATATCTTTCGTCCCACTGTTAAACAAATTAAGATATATGAAAAGGTGTTGGTAACGTGTTTGGAATATGTACAAGGTACAACATCTTACTTTTTCTTTTGGTATCCACCTGCAAATTTAAAATAGTAGTTATTGTTCTTTTTATAGGCTATAGAATATTTGCATATATTAAAAACTAACTTTTTGCTTTTGTGAATAATTCCTTCTCTGTTAATAAAAAGTAAACAAATTAAGAATAACCTGGGATTTAATTTAAAGTAGCCTACTTACTTTTGCAGTCTGGCAATTTTTTTTTTGCCAATGAATCTGAAATTATTTTATATAAATTAAGAATCATTACATTTCTACACTACCTACCCCCTTCCGGTACCGAGTAAAATCACGTCATTTCTACACTACCTACCCACCCTCCTGTACCGAGTAAAATCATTACATTTCTACACTACCTTCCCCCCTCCGGTTCCGAGTAAAATCATTACATTTCTACACTACCTACCCCCCTCCGGTACCAAGTAAAATCATTATATTTCTACAATACCTACTCCCCTCCGGTACCGAGTAAAATCATTACATTTCTACACTACCTACACCCCTCCTGTACTGAGTACAATCGTTATATTTCTACAATACCTACTCCCCTCCGGTACCGAAAAATTCATAAATGCCTTCCCGCGACGATTTGCCAGATCATGAAGTTCATTAACAGTTGTGCTTGTGCTAATGATAAAGGTCAAATCTTCTATGCACTGAAATAGAAGAAAAAACGAGCAAAGCATTTAGTTTAAATAAAACAAAATGACAAACCTTATTAACAGCTCTATATTGAGGAAAATGCTCCAGTACATCTCCTTTCATTTTTTTAATCAGATCCAATCTCTGGCTTTTAGCAGTTGGACCCTCTTTAACAATCACAGCGCTCTTTCTTTTCCTTTGTGGCACATGGAATGTCTAGTTGCTTGATCGCATTTCAACATTATTTGCTTGTTTACAGAGAGCTTCCTCAAGGGCGAAGGTTTGGTTGAGACTACACTGTAGTATTGGATGTTCCAAACAAAGATTTTTTGCAATTGCTTTTCTTTCCACTTTGGTGGGTTACCTTTTTAAATAGGTTAAAATGACCTCATGGTTTTTTGTACAATTCCTATAAATGCCGTTTTTGATAAAATTTGAAGATATTTATTTTCAAATGGAAAAGCGACTAGGATATATATATATAGCCTTGATTCAAACTTTCTTGCGGATTAAATAAAAATTTTAAAAATATTTTTGATTTATGTGATCTCCTACTGCTTCCTGAATCAAAAGATCTCGTAAAGGATTGGTCACTTTCACAAACTGAGGCGTATTTTCATCTCTGCTTGTTGACTGTGCGTTTTCTATTTCTTTAACTGGTGTGCTGGTTTGTCTACCCGAAAAAATCTGTATAGGGTTGGTCTGAGGATGAGCTAAAAAGACTTCTTTCACTCTCGTTTAACCATGAAATTGTTTAGTCGGTTGACTCCAGCGGCAAAATCATCTAGAGCAAAATATTTCATTTTAGTTGATTTTAACTTGATTATTTTTTTGTTAGGTTTATGCTTAATTATTATGATTATTTTTTTATTATGTTTATGCTGTTGGTTGCAGTAGTGTGTCTAGTACTGTGGGCATAAGTAGAACACTTTTAAACGCCGGCTAAAACTTGGGGGTCAACACTGAAGAAACGGGAGGTCAACGCGAAACAAGGAGGTCAACACTAAAAATTGGGTACTAACGCGCAGCGGTTATATTGTATTAGAGCAAAATATTTCATTTTAGTTGATTTTAACTTGATTATTTTTTTGTTAGGTTTATGCTTAATTATTATGATTATTTTTTTATTATGTTTATGCTGTTGGTTGCAGTAGTGTGTCTAGTACTGTGGGCATAAGTAGAACACTTTTAAACGCCGGCTAAAACTTGGGGGTCAACACTGAAGAAACGGGAGGTCAACGCGAAACAAGGAGGTCAACACTAAAAATTGGGTACTAACGCGCAGCGGTTATATTGTTATTAATATATACACGGTTTGATCGGAAAAAGTAAGTTACACATTTAACTAAAAAATTCCGTTTCGTCATCTTGCTTGCTGTTCTTTCTGTGCTTCAAAAACTGTGGGTTTTTTCTGGTCCCGAAGTTGAAGCGCGTGGAAACTCGCTGTTGATGTCATCGCGAGTTAAACCCGGAATGTCTTCCAAGTCTATACTGTCTTCAAAGTCCATTAAAATTTTGATATCGTAAGCCACAGCATTGTTAGATATTAAAAAGATAAACAAACCTTTAATAGCTTCAATAATAGTTTTCTGCCGCAGCGTAAATTACTTCCATCTTGTACAACGAATCCGATAAACTGATTAACCGCCATTTTTTCGGCACGAAATTTAGCATTGTTGCGTCACGCCTGACAGTCCATTGTATTTGGCTGATGTAATAACGTAATAATCATCGTATGTGACGTAAACGAGCGGGTATATTCAGATTTAAAAGAAAGTTATATTGATATACCGTCAGTTAATAGAAATTGAGTGGAATGCTCTTAGTGTCGTATTTCCTTTGTTCAACACTCTAATT
>NW_004190796.1:0-7607 GCF_000224145.3 Ciona intestinalis
AGTTCTGTCCTATATACTTTATCCATAAGCGTATTTTCTATTAATTCTGCATTCGTTGATTTATGTTAATATTTTAATTAAACTTTTGAAAAATAAAATAATTATGTCACTTCCTTATATGGTACCGTGGCGCAGTGGTTAGAGAGTGCTTCTCTAGACCAGATGTTTGAGGCTGTTACCCATTGTTTGGTTTCCTCTTAACCGTATTGATATAGCTTGTGTTTACCGAGCTACCGTTAGTGCAAGTTCTTGGAATAATACGTTCTACCGCATAATTAGAGCGTTCCTATTATTGCACACGGAGCATTATGTTATGCACGCGTTAAATTGAACAAACAAAGAATTGCTACCACTTAAAATCTTAAGTCTGAATTATATCGTTAAACCAATTTCATCAAGTGCAGTATGGTGAAAACATCGGTACAAGCCAAAGCGGAAAGTTAGCTTTTTGCGCTATTTTATTTTCCATTCATAGCTTTTAATAACCACAATCGTTTCGTTGCAAATATTCTTTATCGCTCTAACATAAACTGTACACATACAGAGTCAAATTTTCGAAATTAACTACAACAGATTGGAATTGGCATTAAAATGCTGAACTTTGTAAATTTGTCCTGTTATATTACAGTAGTCTATTCTTTACCTGTTTATCAACACAGTGCAAGAAAAAATTCTTTCCCTGGGGATTCCCCGAAATATATTGTACCTTTAGTTGGATTCGTTTCTTGCTTACAGTTCAGACCAACGCCTTTTTGTAACGCTATTTTATGTAGTGTAATACCGCTACTTACTTCAAGAGAATATCAGGTGATTTTTATATACTTTAGCTCAGGCAACAACAGTTATTGAATACAGCTTTAATGTTAACATGTTTTACTAAGGCTACAGTTAAAGTTTTCACACTTAAATAAAGTTTTATATAGCAGTCAAATACAACACATATGGTTTACTATGGTTAAGCACCATTGTGCTGTTTAAAATACTACTTTATGGCTCATCAATTAAATTTATGATTGTGTTGCTTCATTGTTTCTGGGCACACTGGATATTGTGAATATATATGGATAAAGTGCTCACCTTGTTTTTTTTGTGTGACACAAACTGTATCAAGATACATACTATTATGTTGTTGAACGTAACTTGTGAGTCGTAATCGACTGTACAAACTTTTGATGTTTGCATTAAGACGCATTTGTGGATTAATGATTGAATGAATGTTACTTGCTTTATCCTTGTTTGGCTGGAAAACAACATTTGTTATAACACGGTTATTTATGCACCTTGTGCCAGCTTTCGAATTACCATGTGTGTTAGTTTGTGCTTGATTATTTTTTATGTGTCTTACCATGTGCCTTTATATGAAATTGCTATGTGAAATAAAACGTGGATAATTACATTTTAGCTGAAAGCTGTTTATGGACTATAATCCTGATGATGTAATTTTTGTTTAACTGTTATAATTACCCATGTTATCATTTGCATATGTGCAAAACATACATGTTCATGTTAATTAATAAAATTTTATCGAAGGCACTAAAATAAGGTGAATAGAAAATATATTTTTAAATCAGAGCTGTAAACAAACATTAAAATGGCCATGGCAGCGGCAGAAACATCATTTTCTATCAATGGAACATGCTCAGTTGAAGAACAAACTCACAATATTGATCATTCATCTGATCTTCTTCAATTTGCCAATGAATCACGACAAGACGGTTGTTTTAATGACATCATCGTTCGTGTTGGAGAGAAAAACATCCCAGCAAACAAGATGGTTCTTTCTTGTTATTCGAAATATTTCAACACCATGTTTAACACTGAGGTACCCGTAAGTGTATATTCTGTTTCTGTCTTGTTTACAGAAATATAACTTGCTTATTTTGGGGTTTATTATTACCTTTTAATGGAGTATGTACTTTTATCATAGGCGCCTAACATGGGTATGCAAGTTATGCGTATATACCCTGAAAATAAATCATAACACCTATGAGTACCTAGTACAAATGCATAAACAATTTATTAGCCTATCTTACAAACATTACTTTAAATTAACAATATACAGTAGTGATAGTGCAATGATCAGACCAGTCTATTTCCCAAATAAAAGCTGATAAGGTGACAAGAAAAAAATGTTTATGTTTCGCTGGCACAAACTTTTATCTTTTGAAACTTATGGGTACCTTGACTTTTAAAAAGTTAGATGCCTATGGCTTTTGTGTATTATTTTCTAAACCGAAATTAATTTTTAATATATTATTTTAAATATAAACTATACATTCAGGGTAGTATGCAGAAAGTATGATTAGTGATTCTCAGCTAATCAATGATTATCTTTTTTCTGTGTTTGTGACGTAACAATAGACTGGGTGATGCTACTGTGTTACCTTTATATGAAGCTTTAGCAGTCAATAAATAAACCGAATTAAGTTGTAAACAATATTGTTTCAGATGGAAGAAAAATATAAAGATGTTGTTGAAGTTCATGGTGTAGATGCGAAAAGTGTGGAGAAACTTGTTGATTTCATGTACACAGGAAAAATCAACATCAACACCAACAATGTGTGCGACCTTCTTGCAGTTTCTGATTTCCTTCAAATGCCTTGTACGTACAACTTGATTTAAATATTATATTTTGATCAACCTTATCATAACCGTTTCAGCTGTCAGGAAACTTTGCATTGAATATTTGTCGACAACAGTCTCGCTAGAAAATTGCTTCACAATTCAAGCTTTGGCGGACCGTTACACCATTCCTAAGTTAACTGAGAAATTTAATAACTTTGTTGTTGAAAATTATCAAGAAGTTGTTTCTGGTGATCAATTCAAGAAACTATCAAAAAATTATGTCATCAAGTTACTACAATCAACACATGACAAGGTTAGTTTAAATAAAATGTGACATCAACAAAAAGTGCAAATTGTTAACTAAATATAATGTTAAACCAGAATCTCTAATACAAAGATTAGTTACTATTTTGCTACATATGTATAATTATGCATAATTTTTTCTGTCGCCGTGGTAAAATGTTTAGCGCACCTTGCTCTAACCTAGGCGTAATGGGTTCAAGACTCATTGCTGCTACTGTTGTGAGTGTATGTGTCCTTGGACACTTACTGGCAATTGCTCCGTCCCAGTGGCAACTAATGGATTGTCCAAATAATCTGCCATACATTAAAAAAATAAAAAAATCCCCAAAAAATAATCAATTACAAAGTAACACACATGGTACCTTGTAAGCTGGCATGCAAGTGTTTGAACACCCATGTTATATTGACGTCATTTTCTGGCCATGCAAGGATAAAGCAAGTTACATTCATTCATTTAAACAAAATATTTTTTCAGGTTTCTTCAGATTTGGTTTACACTGCTGTTATGAACTGGGTGAAGTTTGATTTAAATTCAAATGAAAGTTCCTTGAGTGAAGTCATTAAATTTGTCGATTTTTATAATTTATCTCCCAAGATGCTTGAAGATGTGGTCTCTGTTGAGGTAAATGCTTTTGCTTTTTCCCGGCTCTGTGCTTAGCGTCCCTGCCTCAAAGAGGGGTATGAGTAGGAGACTTGACACGGCTACCATTGTTGGCATATGTGGGCAAGAAACAAAATGACAATTGTTCCAACCCAGCGGTCCTTTCTTCATTGCCAAATTTTTCTACTATGTATTAAAAATGCACAATGTACCCGCAAAGTTAGACATGTGGTAACTTTTAAGCAAGTACAAGGTGTATAAAACAGAATACATGTGTTATAATGACTAGCATTATCCTGCTATGTGGAGATGAAAAAAATTATCAGTAATGACAAATAGGTTTATATTAAATTTGTTATTTAGCCCCTCATCAGAAAAGTTGGTGATTTGGTTGATACATTATTTGGTGCTTTGGTGCAATTAAAGAAAACAGGTATACCGTATACATCATATTTATATTTTTAAAAGTTATTCTATTTTATGTTTTATTAAAAATTGTAAAATGAATTTTCCATGTCCCAGTTTATAATATTTAAATACTCATCATTTTTCATTTCATAGTCAACTGTTTCTAACAATTGTTTTATTAATCAATTTAAGATGAACGTTGTTTTTTTCAGAGAAATCCCTCATATCACTTGGTGGAGCAAAAACTCTAACCAAAGTAACAAAGTTTAATATACAAACAAAACAATGGATTCAACTTCCGGTAAGCTTAATGTGTGTTTGTTTTACAATAAAGAAGTTATATAACTTTTAAAAGTTAAAATCCCACAATAGATACATATTGTACAAGCAACATGGATTCGTGCCTAAAAATAACTTGTTTAGGTAATTCTTATCATGTAGTGTATATCAGTTTAAGCAAATGTTAACTTTTATTTGTAATTTAGTTATTATTTTTACATCTTATTTATTTTTGCATTTCGGATTTTTTTAAATCACGTTTTCTTAGTTATGAGATACAGACTAAACGTTTGATTTGATTTCAGGATTTACCAGTTGGTCGTGATGACGCAGCAGCCGTTGTCATCGATGATGTTCTGTATTATCTTGCAGGAGATTTAAGAACTGATGGTAAAGCAACACCAACTAACATTGTTCATCGAATGAAATTAAAGGAAAGGGTTTTAAAGTGGGAGAAGTTAGCTTCAATGAATGTTAAGAGATTGGGATTGAGTGCTGCTGTTTTAAATGGTGAGTTTACATTAATATCTCGACTCACATTACAAATGTTTATAATAAATGTTAATTGTTTGATTTCCAGCGAAAATTAAAATGCGATTTTCTTCTTGATTGGTGATTTCATTTACTCATGTAGTAAATGCCTACTTTATTTATTTATATAATACAAGGTTTCGTAAAAATTAAAAACCATTCTGTGTTTCTGTACTTGCCTCTTGTAGTATTTTATTCAACAAACTGGTAAATGGTTAAATATCTTAGTATTTTTCATGTACAAAATATCTTCTTAAGACAACATTCTTATTAACACTGTAATATATGTGATTTAGTTTATAGGAAAAAAATAATAAGGTATGGTGTATAAGTTGAAGCAGTACTTCATTTAATCTGTTTGGTAAATTTTTGTTCATAACATAGGTACCATCTTTGTGTTTGATGGATATGATAATAATTACGGAAGTCTGTCATCTGGAGAATCTTATGTTGTTTCACTTAACAAGTGGATTAAACTTAAACCAATGAAGATTGCCAGACTAGGCCATTCTGTTGTTGCTCACAATGGTTAGTTATTATAATAAGTTATTTTGTTTATTTTATTTGACCAGCGTACTTTTATATTAAACAGGACATTTGTATTCACTTGGTGGATGTTGGCCAGGGTCTCTATGTTCAATGGAACGATATGATCCATTCTTAGATGAGTGGAAAGATGTTGCTCCAATGCGAACACCACGATATGGTTTTGCTGCTGTGGTGCTTAACAATGCTATATATTCTATTGGTAATTATTTTTAATTACTGATATATTATTTTTGTTTAACAATTTTTATCATTTTCACTTAAATTAAACCAGGACATATCGACTCGGAAGCCTGACAAGAATTTTATTCTAATTTTTAAAGCACTAAGCAAAAATCAGGTTAATAATAACGATACTGATATAAAGAAAGAAAGTAGTAATAGAAAAAATGTTAAATATCCCTTAAACCAACATAGTTGATTGGCTTATTTAATTTGCATTTACTTTTTTAAATTATTTGCACAAATCCTGTTAAAACCAGAAAACTAAACTAATGAAACATACCAGTCCAAAAAAAACACTTAATATCAATATATTTCCAACATATAAAAATGTTAAATGACTTCAATTATAATGACCATTTTCAGTGCCATCTAATTATTGAATTATTGGATATCAGGTGGTGATGATGGAAAACAATGTCTTAAATCAGTTGAAAAATACAATGCTGATGATGACACATGGGTTTATGTGGGAAATATGAACACAGAGATAAGTTTTCATGCAGCTTGTGTTGCACAAAACAAGATTTATGTAGTAGGAGGGTAAATACTTGAAATTTAATTTATTTATGATTAATTTTCAATTTAAGTTATATATTGTAGTAAGGACTCTAATGGCAAAATTGTGAAATCAATTGAATTTTACGATGATCAAACTGACAAGTGGAGTGTTGTTGGTGAAACTGAAGTTCAATTATACAACCATTCTCTAGTTGCTGTTTAAATAGTAAAGAGTTGAACAACTTTCATTTGCACTGATAAGTCACATATTTAACATGTTATATATTGAGTTTGTGTCAATTTTACAAACTATGTATGTATGCCATATTGTGACTTTACTTTATTTGAATAAGGGTAGTGCGGTCTGCAGTGTAAACTTATTTTAGTTGTCAATGCATTGTCAGGTCAATATTTAAATACTATCTGTCTTTACAGCAAGCAACAAGACCAAATACTTACTGTATGATATATTGCTTGTTGGGATTCAGGTCATGTATTTTCTCAAAGAAGCTTTGTTCTTCAATTTTAAACATTATCATGTAAAACCGACTGATGTAGTTTTATCATTATTTTATTTCATAACCTTCTGCTTTTGCATAATTGACAAATTTAAGTTCATTATGATTGTGCTTTTTGCAATTTTTTTTATTATCTTTTAAAAAATCTGAAGATTTTAAAACAGATTTGATAGTTCTTCAACGTTTTAATTCTAGATATAAATATAATTTTTATGATTATAATGATGTTTCATCTGTAATGCAGCATTCATGCAATGAGTCTTGATTACTGGTATATTTTGTATGATTTGTTTTATATATTTTCTATGTCTATGTACGTTTTTGATTTGATCCATAACCTCTTCATTTGTATTTAACCAATAACTTGCAGCTCACTGTAAGGTATATGTTTTGGGGTGTTCAATGGCCATCTACTTTTTGTGAGTTCTGTCCTATATACTTTATCCATAGCGTATTTTCTATTAATTCTTGCATCGTTGATTTATGTTAATATTTTAATAAACTTTTGAAAAATAAAATAATTATGTCACTTCCTTATATGGTACCGTGGCACAGTGGTTAGAGAGCTGCTTCTCTAGACCAGATGTTTGAGGCTGTTACCCATTGTTTGGTTTCCTCTTAACCGTATTGATATAGCTTGTGTTTACCGAGCTACCGTTAGTGCAAGTTCTTGAAATAATACGTTCTACCGCATAATTAGAGCGTTCCTATTATTGCACACGGAGCATTATGTTATGCACGCGTTAAATTGAACAAACAAAGAATTGCTACCACTTAAAATCTTAAGTCTGAATTATATCGTTCCACCAATTTCATCAAGTGCAGTATGGTGAAAACATCGGTACAAGCCAAAGCGGAAAGTTAGCTTTTTGCGCTATTTTATTTTCCATTCATAGCTTTTAATAACCACAATCGTTTCGTTGCAAATATTCTTTATCGCTCTAACATAAACTGTACACATACAGAGTCAAATTTTCGAAATTAACTACAACAGATTGGAATTGGCATTAAAATGCTGAACTTTGTAAATTTGTCCTGTTATATTACAGTAGTCCGGCGCCGTGGCGTAGTGGTTAGCGCACCTGCCTCTAACCCAGAGGTAATGGGTTCAAGGCTCGTCGCTGCTACCATTG